>NC_068437.1:9126683-9299183 GCF_023373465.1 Oncorhynchus keta
TCCAGGGGCTGTCTCCTTCTTGGACTACCAAATCGCCCCACAGGGAGTGAGGATGGAGGTCAAGAAGGTAGATGTGGTAAGGTCATGGACAGTCCCAACTACCATCAAGGGGTTACAACAGTTTTTGGGGTTTGACAACTTTTATCGCCGCTTCATCAGAAACTTCAGTGCCGTCGCTGACCCTCACACCTCCCTCCTCCTGGGTGGGCCTCGTAGGTTGTTGTGGTCTCCAGCAGCCGACGAGGCCTTTCGTTTCGAGGCGTTTCACCCCTGCCCCCTTGCTAAAACACCCAAATCCAAAGCTACCTTTTGTGGTTGAGGTAGATGCATCGGAGGTGAGTGTGTGGGCAGTTTTGTCACAGACAGGGGGACCCACTAAAATTGTACGAAACGGTACCCCACAGAGAGGAATTACGACGTTGGTGATCGGGAGCTCTTGGCGATGAAGTTGGCATTAGTGGAGTGGAGACACTGGCTGGAGGGTACCAAGGAACCATTCATCCTCACCGACTATCAGAACCTTGAGTACATACGGACAGCAAGGAGACTGAATCTGCCAGGTGGGCACTTTTCTTCACCAGGTTCGACTTCACGCCGACCTATCACCCAGGTTCTAAGAACATCAATGCCCTGTTCCATATATATGATTCGGGAGCGGCTCCTGTCCAGAAGGCACCCATAATCCCATCCTCCCAAGTCATGGGTCCAGTGGTTTGGGACATAAATGTGGACATCTGCCAGGCTCTAGAGGGAGCCCGCAGCCCAGAATTGTTCTCCCGCGCTTATCTACGTTCCCACAGGGATAAGGGATCGGCTGCTGACCTGGGCACACACAGCTGTCGTCACTGGACATCCAGGTATGTCTCGCACCATCCATTCCAACACTGACAAATACTGGTGGCCCACCTTGGTGCAGGATGTCACTCGGCATGTCAACTCCTGTTCTGTGTGTGTGCTCAAACCAAGCCCCCTTCCCAGAATGCTCCAGCAGGGAGGCTCCTGCCGCTTCCCGTACCTCAGCGACAGTGGTCCCATCTATCCATTGACTTTGTTACTGGTCTTCCCTCTTCTGATGGCTTCACCACCATTCTGGTGGTAGGGGATAGATACTCCAAGTCATGTCGCTTAATCCCTCTTTCTGGTCTTCCCACTGCTCTCTAGGTCGCTGAGGCACTCTTCCAGCAGATCTTCTGGCATTATGGCCTTCCGGAGGACACCGTCTCGGACCATGGCCCCCAGTTCACTTCCCGACGAAGCTCGGGGTCACGGTAAGCCTCGCATCCGGGTATTGGCATCAGTTTAACTGTAGGGTGGAGATGATGAATCAGGAGTTGGGGTGGTTCCTGAGGAGTCACTGTCAGGACCGGCAGGGTGAGTGGGCACGTTTCCTTCCTTGGGCAGAGTACGCCCAGGACTCTCTACGTCACTCCTCCACTGGGTTGACCCCCTTCCAGTGTCTTTGGGTTTCTAGCCGGCCCTGGCCCCATGGCCCTCGGGCCAGACCGTGGCTCCTATGTTGGAGGTGTGGAACAATGCGCACTTGAGACTCCAGCACACCGTCTATCATCAGTAGGAGCAGGCAGCCCCCGGGCCATTCAAGCTTCGGTGGGTCAATGAGGTGACCTACAGGTTACAATTACCCAGTCACTACAGTATCTCACCCTCTTCATGTCTCTCTTCTCAGGCTGGGGGTTACTGGTCCCCTAGCTGCTGCTGTCCACCATGACACACCTCCACACCCCCTGGACATTGAGGGAAGCCCTGCATACGCTGTCAGATCCCTACTGGACTCCCGGCATCGTGGGGGCCAGCTCCAGTATCTGGTGGACTGGAAGGGGTATGGCCCAGAGAAGCGGTGTTGGGTTCCGGTGGAGGACATTCTGGACCGCAACATCATCAGTGATTTCCACCTTCACCCACCGACCCACTCCTCATCCTCTGGGTTATCCCCTGGTCGGCGTCGTCCTGCAGCTGGCGCCGCACGCCCGGGGGTACTGTCACGCCTGCTTCTCCCCTCCGGCATACGATGTCACCAGAGTACTAATCCTTGGATTCATCATTATGGACTCCATTTCCTCCCCTTTATATGTCACTCTCCCATGTTCACTCTGAACGGGTCGGATGAAGATTTACTGAAGATTGACGAGCAGCTAAAGGAGAATGATTTTCAAAAATATACGGTGATCAATTAAATGTTTAATTGGTATTGGTTGAATGACATATTGCCATGCAGTTCTGGATGGAAAAATCCTGTACATGTGTAATGCTTTAGTGTCCTTTTGTAAAATTACAGATTTCTCAAAGCTGGGGGGAAAGACATCCCAGACCAAGTGACGAGAGCGACACACCGGTAAACTACTACCATATTTGTTTCACTTTTAAATTAGGTAATGGTGTGTTGCTTTGAAAGTCCATATTGTGTGTTCTATACAGAACCCTGACAAACAGCCCCATGCCAATGCTGAAGAGGGCCTTTGAGAACTCCAACCTTTTCAGTGTCATTATAGGTACAGTGGAGTCCAAATCATGACATTTAAGTATCTTCTCTAGCAAATTTTTGTTTCCCCCTGTGCAGCAGGTGTGTCTTGGCGAATAACAGGCTACAGAGGCAAAAATACTACAGGCAATGTCAATCTGCCTGAAATATGCACCTGATTGCAAGGGGGGCAGTGGTAGGATGAAAAGGTTCTTAAGTTAAACATCAAAGCCTGTTCCGAAGTGCATTGTTTTCCAGAAACCTGTGCCAGAATTGGGGCATTTTCATTTAAATTGTTCTTGACTTTGACTTTTACATGAATTTACTTTGGTTTTACATGGATGAAGGTTTACACAATGCTATTTCTAGTTACTGCACTAATTATTACACAAAATAACAATAGCCAAGAGTAGTATAGACCCTCAGTTTGGAAGATGCATTTTGCGTAGAATTGTATTATACAGTGCCTTCAAAGTTTTCACACACCACTTTTTGGGATTAAAATAGATTGAATTGTAAATTTTTTTGTCAACGATCTACACAAAATACTCATGTCAAAGTGGAAGACAAATTGTAAAAGTTAAAAAATATCCCGATTACCTAAGTATTCAAATCACTGCGTCAATACATAATGGGATCACATTTGGCAGCTATTAAAAGCTGTGACTTTCTAGGTAAGTCTAAGAGTTTTCCACACTTCGACTGTGCAGAATTTGCTCAATATTCCTTTAAGAATTATTCAAATTGGTTGTTGATCATTGCTAGACAACCATTTTCAGTTCCTGCCATAAATTTTCAAACAGATTTAAAGGAAAACTAACACGGCCACTCAGTAACACTCACTGTCTTCTTGGTAAGCAACTCCAGTGTAGATTTGGCCTTGTGTTTTAGGTTATTGTCCTGCTCAAAGGGGAATTCATCTCCCGGTGGGAAGCAGACTGAATCAGGTTTTCCTCTAGAATTTCGCCATTGCATTCTTTTTTTAAATCCTGAAACTCCCCGATCCTTAACCATTACAAGCATACCCATAACATGAAGTCACCACTATGCTTGAAAATATGGAGAGTGGAACTGTGGCGTCATTTGGATTAACTACAATGTTGTCTCTCCATCCTCAGTTTTCTCCTATCACAGCCATTGAATTCACTGCTCATGGTGAAATCCCTGAGCAGTTTCCTTCCCCTCCGGCAACTAAGCTAAAGACGCCTGTGTCTTTGTAGTGACTGGGTGTATTGATACTTCACCATGCTCAAAGGAATGTTCAATGTTTAAAAAAAAAATTATACCCATCTGCTACACCTGCTCCCGCTCTCCCTCGAGCGTCAGGCTGCCCTTCATTACACACACCTGTCACCATCATTACGCGCAGCAGTGATCGCTGGACTCACCTGGACTCTTTCCCTTTGTTGATTTCTCGGTCTAACTGTCTGTTCTCTGTGTCTGCATTGTTGTTTTGTGTTCATGTCCAGAGGCTGTCCTGTCCTGTTCCATGTCCATTGCTTTTAAATGTACATTCCCTTTACCTGCTTCTCGTCTACCAGCGTCGACCCTTACACCCATCTCCTATTAGGTGTAGTTCCTTGCAAGGCATTGGAAAACCTCGCTCTTTGAGGTTGAATCTGTGTTTGAAATTCACTGCTCGATTGAGGGACCTTACAATTATCTGTATGTGTGGGGTACAGAGATTGGCTAGTCATTCATAAATCATGTTTCACACGCCATGCAACATTATGAATTGTTGAGAAACTGTTTACTCCTGAACTTATCTAGGCTTGCCATAACAAAGGGGTTGAATACTTATTGACTCAAGGCCTTTCAGCGTTTCATTTTTAATTAAATATAATTCCACTTTGACTTTGTGATATTGTGTGTAGGCCAGTAACACAATTCTCTCTAAAATCCATTTTAAATTCAGGCTGTAACACAAAATCTGGAAAAACACAAGGGGTGTGAATACTTTGAAGACAATGTATATATCAGGGTGTTTCCTGTTCTTATCTCAGGCTTGCGTCCTTGTTAAATGTAAAGATGCCGATGTAACAAAATGGCAACTACTTCTAAACATCTAATCAAAACGCTTCATGGATAATGCCTGTTGAATTCATGGTCTGGAATGGTCAAATCAGATCACGTGTTCTCAACCTCACTCTAATATTTAAATTTAGTTGATTATTAGTCCATTTTAGTTTTCAAACTCGATAGTAATGAAATATAAAAAAATAACTGTTGCTGTCGAGAGGGTGAATAAAGGTTGAAATGTCATTGATCAACATCTCAACCAAATATTACCCACATTTTCATGCTGAAATGACGGTGTGCCCAGTGGTTCTCTCTCATACCCACACTCCCATATCTCTCTCTCCATCTTTATCCCAGTCGCCCTACCCGTCAATAAAACCAGGAGCAGTTTAATTGTCTCAGAGCCATAAAGTAGCCTGCTCTGCCCAGTTTTTTTAGGAAACCACTCCCCATTGTGTGCCACTGAGACATTTTATTGCAGCGTGGTGGAATGAGATGAGGAGCCTTTAAAATGTCAGCCCAACCCTAGTTCACCTATAAGAGTCTAAGCAAGGGGAGGGGGGTTCTACTAAGCTATATGTTTTTTAAGAAGATCAAACAAAAATATTATTTTTCTAATTGAATTTGAATTTTAAGGCCCATTGAAGTATAAAAAGTTTAGTTTTTGTTTGATGAAAAACTGTATTTGGGCTTACTGCTATTAGCCCATACAAATGCATTGAATAACATATTCACTCCAAAGAAATCTAAAGGAAGTTTGTTCAGAAGTGTCAAACCGTTCAGACTCAAGTGACGATTTTGTGAGAAGACAGATTTTTCACAATGTCTCATGGTCTGACAAACACCGCTCTAGCTCTGTCACCTTTTACTGCAGATGCGGAAGTGTTACATAAGCAGATGCGGTGGATTGAGCCGAATCCAATGCAACAAAAAAAATATCATTAGCTTAATTAAACAGATTTTTATGGGGATAATGTTTTATTATGCTAATTAGAATTCAGTGGGGGTGCGGACATCGACCTTACGCTAACAAACCCTGTCAGCATCCTAAATAGCACCCTATTCCTTATAGGAAAGGTTAATGCAAATAAGATTTCATACACTCTACAATGGCTCCACTCAACATTCATTTGTCTTCATTGGAAGAAATGGCCGGAAAATTGCCATACATTATTTTTCTTCAAAATCCGCCCAGAAAGCCCACTGAGTTAGTTGGGTGTATATCTAGCATTATGGGGTTCTTTTCTGCTCATACATTCTCATTTTGTCGCCAAACCCACCACTGATGTGCGTGGCCAAAGAGCTCTCTTTTCATATCATCCAAGGAATGTAAATGCCTGGAGTTTGTTTAACAGCATCTGCACTTGGATTGGAACTGGTGCTTTGGTCAGATGGTAGAAAATATGTCCACCATTGGTGGGTTTTGCCTTGAAATGAGAATACATGAGCAGAAAAGAACCCCAAACCTACTGTAAATTATGGTGGTGGATACAGTAACTGATGTTATAGGGAAATTTAGCTTCCACTGGTCCTTGGGCCCTTGTTGAGGTCAACAGCATCATGAACTTTAACCAGTACCTGGACATTTTTGCCAAATACCTGGTGGCCTTTGCCAGGAGGCTGCAACTTGGCCGCAAGTGGATCTACCAGCAAGACTGTAAACCCAAAGCACACCTCAAAATCCACAAAGAAATTGTTAATTGGCCACAAAATCTGCAGTACATTTTTATATAGCCATCTCAGTCTCCGGACAAACCTGTGGTTTGAATTGAAGAGGATAGTCCACAAGTGCAGATGAAGGATATCAAGGACCAGGAAGGATTCTGTATGGAGGAATGGTCTAAGATCCCTCCCAATGTGTTCTCCAACTCATTTTTTTAAAGGCTCAGTGCTGTGTATCCTCGAAAGGTGAGGTATTGACAGGGGTGTCAATTTTGACCCCCACCGCTGAAAATAAAAATATTACTAATCTCTTTCTCTGAGTAATTGTATTAGTACAGTATATAGACTACTGTTCAAAAGTTTGGGGTCACTTAGAAATGTCCTTGTTTTTGAAAGAAAAGCATATTTTTGGTCCATTAAAATAACATCAAATTGATCAGATATAAGGTGTAGACATTGTTGATGTTGTAAATTACTATTGTAGCTGGAAACGGCAGATTTTTAAAAATGGAATATCTACATATGCGAACAGAGGCCCATTATCAGCAACCATCACTCCTGTGTTCCGATGGCAATGTGTTAGCTCATCCAAATTTAGCATTTTAAAATTGATCAAAAGAAAACCCCTTTGCAATTATGTTAGCACAGACGAAAACTGTTGTCCTGATTTAAAGAAGCAATAAAACTAGTCTTTAGACTAGTTGAGTTTCTGGTAGCATCAGCATTTGTGGGTTCGATTATAGGCTCAAAATGGCCAGAAGCAAAGAACTTTCTTCTGAAACTCGTCAGTCTATTCTTGTTCTGAGAAATTAAGAATATTCCATGTGAGAAATTGCCAAGAACCTAAAGACCTCGTACAACGCTGTGTACTACTCCCTTCACAGAACAGCTCAAACTGGCTCTACCAGCAGTGGGAGGCCCCGGTGCACAACTGAGCAAGAGGACAAGTACATTAGAGTGTCCAGTTTGAGAAACAGATGCCTCACAAGTCCTCAACTGGCAGCTTCATTAAATAGTCTCCGCCAAACACCAGTGAAGAGGCGACTATGGGTTGCTGGCCTTCTAGGCAGAGTTGCAAAGAAAAAGCCATATCTCAGACTGGCAAGTAAAAATAATAGATTAAGATGGGCAAAGACACTGGACAGAGGAACATTTCCAAGTGACCCCAAACTTTAGTAGTGTATTTCTGGGATCTTTAATTTCAGCTCATGAAACATGGGACCAACATGTTAGTAGTTGATGTTACGCTTCATAACACAGACCCCAAAGCAATTCATGGGGAGGAAAATGGTTTTATTCAAAGAGAACAAATCATGCGGGGAGGTAGATGTTCATTCTCCCCTGTCCTCAGTGATTCTCTCCAGTGATTCTCTCCTGTGATTCTTTCCCCAGAACAAAGGGACTGGATGTACTTAATAACCCAGCCTTAGCCGGTGGTTGACCAATTAGAATTCCTTGCAATAAAACTGGGCCAGTGGCCAACTAACAAGTATCCTATTTCAGGTTCAATGTATAAGCAATTTGGACCAATGACCAACCACTTGCTATGTAGCTATGAGACCTGGACTGAAATTCCTCCCATGTCTCTGACCCATTGATCCTTTTTTGGGATAGGGGGCAGCATTTTTACTTTTAGATGAATAGCATGCCCAGACTGAACTGCCTCCTACTCTGTCCCAGATGCTAATATATGCATATTATTATTAGTATTGGATAGAGAACACTCTGAAGTTTCTAAAACTGTAAAGTGGCTGTTCCACTGGATGTCATAAGGTGAATGCACCAATTTGTAAGTCGCTCTGGATAAGAGTGTCTGCTAAATGACTTAAATGTAAATGTAAATGTTTGAATGATGTCTGTGAGTATAACATAACTCATATGGCAGGCAAAAACCTGAGAAGAAATCCAAACAGGAAGTGAGATATCGATTTTCAAAACAGTGCCTATTGAAATCCCAGTGAGATATGAATGAGGATGCACTTCCTAGGGCTTCCACTAGATGTCACGTCTTTAGAAACTGGTTTGAGGATTCTACTATAAAGGGGGGGCTCATAATTGCTCTCATGACACACGCTCCTGACAGCGTTTGCTCTCGTTCCAATGCTTTTCTTCAGACAATGAAATTCTCCGGTTTGAACCTTATTGATGATTTATGTTAAAAGGATCCTAAAGATTGATTGCATACATGATTTGACTTGTTTCTACAGACTGTAACATAACTTTTCGAGTTTTGTCTGGAGGAAGTGCTCGCGCCTCATGAAGATGGATTACTGGGCTGAACACGCTAACAACAATGGGCTAAATGATGGGCTTTATGGAACAAATCAGACATTTATTGTCGAACTGGGATTCCTGGGAGTGCCTTCTGATGAAGATCAAAGGTAAGTGAATATTTATGGTGTTTTTTCTAGCTTCTGTTGACGCCAAAATGGCGGATATTCCTCTGGCTGTTTTGGGTTCTGAGCGCCTTTCTCAGATTATGCTTTTTCCGTTTAAATTTTTTTAAATCTGACACAGCGGTTGAATAGAGGATAAGTCTCTTTAATTCGGTGAATAACACTTGCATCTTATATCAATGTTTATTATGAGTATTTCTGCAAAATCACCGGACGTTTTGTAATCAAACCATTACTGCATGTAACGCGCCAATGTAAACTGAGATTTTTGGATATACATATGCACATTATCGAACAAAACATACATGTATTGTGTAACATGATGTCCTATGAGCGTCATCTGATGAGGATCATCAAAGGTTAGTGATTAATTTCATCTATATTTCTGCTTTTTGTGATTCATCTTTGGCTGGAAAATGGCTGTGTGTGTTTTTGTGACTTGACTCTGACCTAACATAATCATATGTTGTGCTTTAGCTGTAAAGCATTTTTTAAATCGGACATGATGGGTAGATTAACAAGATGTTTATCTTTCATTTGCTGTATTGAACTTGTTAGTGTGAAAGTTACATATTTCCAAAAAATATTTTTGAATTTCGCACACTGCCTTTTCAGCGGACTGGGGGTTCCGCTAGCTTTGCTTCCTGAAAGGACTTCTCCAGCCCCAGACAAAAGGCCAGACCCACTTCAGCCCCTCATTTCATTGGACATGTCAGGTGATATTAGATATATATTTTTTATTTAAAAAATTAAAAGGGCAGGTGTGAGGTCCAAAAAGGTAGCTTGATGCCTGAGGACACAACACAATGCCATAGAGGACTAGGATTTTGCCTGTGCTTAGCTCCATTCCATTTAGGTTTTATCCTGAAAAATTCCCAATCCTTAACGATTACAAGCATATCCATAACATGATGCAGTCACCACCACGCTTAAAAATATAGAGAGTGGTACTCAGTAATACATATGTTGTATTTGCCCCAAACATTACACTTTGTATTCAGGACAAAAAGTAAATAGCTTTGCCACAATTGTGCAGTGTTACTTTAGTGCCATGTTGCAAACAGGATGAATGTTTTGGAATATTTTTAATTCTATAAAGGCTTCCTTCTTTTCACTCTGTCAAGTGGGTTAGCATTGTGGAGTATCTACAATGTTATTGATCCATTCTCAGTTTTCTCCTATCAGTGTTAAGGATGGGGGGCAGTATTTCCCCTTTGGATGAATTGCGTGCCCATAGTGAACTGCATCAAAATCTGTCCTAAATTGCTAATATATGCATAGTATTATTATTACTGGATAGTAAACACTCTGAAGCTTCTAAAACCGTTTGAATTATGTCTGTGAGTATAACAGAACTCACAGGGCAGGCAATCTTCCAAACTAGTTTTGGAATCCTGAAAGTTGGGGCAACTTTGACGTCATCGCCCCCTCCCTTCCCAACAAGTTATGGATCTGGAAACACTTCCTATGTCTTCCACTAGATGTCCTCATTCAGTAGAAAGTGTAATTGAGCATTTGCTGTGAACTTTGACCTAATGGGAGGGAAAGTAGTCGGTGTCGCAAGAGAATGCCATTTTGTTGTGGCGCATTTCTCTTTGAATGCTACGGCTGTTCCAATCAGCCCCAGATGAAAACGAATGATCTGATTGGAATGTTATTGGATACATATGATTATAACATCCTGAAGATTGATTCTGCACTTCGTTTGACCAGTTTCTTCGACCTGTAATATGTCTTTTGGAAGTTTTCATGCAAAGTTATCCTGGACCAGAAGTCATTTTTTGGGCACGTGAGCTGTAAGTGATTGCAAATGCTGCTACTTGGTAACTAGAATTGAACATTATGGAACAAAACGATTTATTGTTGAACTAGGCACTACAGATGAAAGATCATCAAAGGTAAGGGAATATTTATGTTGTAATATTGTATTTCTGTTGACTCCAACATGGTGGAGAGATATTGTTACGTCTGAGCGCCGTCTCAGATTATTGCAATGTTAGGCTTTTTCTGTCAAGTTTTTAAAAAATGTGACACAGCAGATGCATTAAGAACTAGTGTATCTTTTTAATTATATATAGAACATGTATCTTTAGTCAAAGTTTATGAAGAGTATTTCTGTTATCTGCCGTAGCTTTCTATAATTTCTCCGGATATTTTGGAGGATTTTCTGAGCATGGTGTCAATGTAAACTGAGATTTATGGATATAAACTGCATATTATCGAACAAAACATAAATGTACTGTGTAACATGTCATATGACTGTCATCTGATGAAGATTTTCAAGAGGTTAGTGATTTATTTTTTTTAAATCCTGCTTTTGTGACTTTATCTTTTGCTGGACAAAATGGCTACGTTTTTTCTTTGGTTTTGTGGTGGTCTAACATAAATATATGTTGTGTTTTCGCTATAAAACATTTTAAAAATCTGACAAGCTGGGTAGATGAACAAGAAGTCCATTTGAGGTATTGGACTTGTTAATGTGTGGAGGTTAAATATTTCTAAAGAATATTTTTGCATTCCCTGCGCCACCTTTTCAGCGGAACGGGGGGTGGTGTTCCCTGAGGGGAACCCCTCGCCTCATTAACTTCTATTTTTTATTCGGTACATGGGAATTTAACCTAAAACCTCAAAGTATTTTTATGTGCACTTTGTCATCACGCACAGCCTTTTATCTGCAACAAGTCAATTTAATGGAAAACATATTGTTTCTAATACGGATTTTAGAATATTTGCATGCCAATTTTTTGCCAATGAATGGAAACCTGGATTGTGTCAAGCAGTTCTTTAACTACTTTACCATATTAAGTATAGCCAGTTAAGAAGGGAAACCCGAGTGTGGTTGCATCAGCTGATATTGCACCAATTGGATTCACACTAATTACATGCGGTCTATTTGGTTGACCAGTTCTACACATGCTTCCCCAATGTCGGATGTCACATGCTCGCATGCAATGGTGTCTCTGCCGCAGTGCTGCTGTAAATAGCTGTTACACTCTATGCTGGCTGTTTGTGCTATGAACTTTCTTTGCGAATGTTCACCAGCAATGTTGAGCCTCGCTTGCCTCATTCAATATGCTTATGTTGCAATGTTGGCTGCTGCATGGGATGTCATTAATTACGAAGATCAACCATGTTGCTAATCTACTGGCTACTGTTGTCAGTCAATAGCTGGCTACAAATGGCTAGCTAGCTGGCTAAGTAGAATTAGTCTCAAGAGTAGCCTATCATATTGCTGATCCCAACAGCAAGCTTTCAGCAGAGTCTGTGCACTCGGTCAACCTACACCCCATCACAGAGAATCATCCCTAGTCATACCAGGAAGAAGTAGCCAATGCTAGGCTAGTGATACAGGCTATACGTCAACATACATTGAGAAGCAATGTTTTCTTGGTTACATGAGCAAGGGGATGGTGCTCATCACTGTGATTCTGTACGATTTCGGTCTAAATGCATCTGGTTATTTGTTAGTGCAGCAATCTATCAATAGCAGTTATTACTGCTTGTCACACAGTTCACAAGACAGGCAAGGCACACTATCAGCAATACGTTTTATGGTGTCATCACAGTCACATTGTGTCGGCAGTCACACTTAACATTTTGTACAATTCATCTGACTGGTCATTGTCTGGAACCCTATTCTTACACCGTGTAAGCTATAAATGCATTCACTTATGTGCTGACTGGTCTGGATTAGTGTGCTTGTATAGCTACACCTTTCTGCTTCTGCTGTGAGCTACTAGAGTATTGCAAGCTTACTGTTGTAATGAGTCACCCTATTTACATACATTACAACCATTACATTACGGTTGTTATATTAACTTCATCATTATCTGCCGCAGTAGGTTAGGCTGATTATTAGCCATTTTTCGATCATGCGTCATGTATTTGACATAGGTACAGTGGTGTAAAGTACTTAAGTACAAATACTTTAATGTGCTACTTAAGTAGTTTTTGGGGGTATGTGTACTCTACTCTACTATTTATATTTTTTGACTACTTTCACTTTTACTTCACTACATTCCTGAAGCTAATTATATACTTTCTACTAATCTACATTTTCTATGGCACACAAAAGTACTTATTACATTTTCAATGCTTAGCAGGACAGGAAAATGGTCCAATTCACGTACTTATCAAGAGAGCATTGCTGGTCATCCCTACTGCCTTTGATCTGGTGAACTCACAAAACACAGATGCTTAGTTTGTAAATTATGTCTGAGTGTTGGAGTGTGCCCCTGGCCATAGGTACATAAAAAAAATTGGGCCTTTTGGTTTGCTTAACATAAGGAACTAGAAATTATTCATACTTTTTTGGATCACACCCTTTTTTTATTTTCCGGCTAAAATAACATACTCAAATCTAACTGCCTGTAGCTCAGGACCTGAAACAAGGATATGCATATGAAATGTGGAAGGAATGTTGGAGAATATAACACATTTAGTTCTGTTAAAATATAATACAAAGAAAAAAACATGCTTGTTTTCATTTTTTTTGGTTCCATCATCTTTGAAATGCAAGAGAAAGGCCACAATGTATTATTCCAGTTTAGGCGCAATTTTGATTTTGGCCACGAGATGGCAGAAGTGTAATGTGCACCATGTTAGACTGATCCAATGAACCATTGCATTACTGTTCAAAATGTTGTCTCAAGTCTGCCCAAATGTGCCTAATTGGTTTATTGATACATTTTCAAGTACATAACTGTGCATTCTCCTCAAACAATAGCATGGTATTCCTTCACTGTAACAGCTATTGTAAATTGAACAGTACAGTTAGATAAACAAGAAGTTAATTAAGCTTTCTGCTCAGATCAGATATGTCTATATCCTGGGAAATGTTCTTGTTACTTACAACCTCATGCTAATCACACACCGATCCTGTAGAGGTACATTTGAGCAATTACATTTACTTTTGATACTTAACTATATTTGAAAACAAATACTTTTAGAATTTTACTGAAGTAGTATTTTACTGGGTGACTTTCACTTTTACTTGAGTCATTTTTTATTATGGTATCTTTATTTTTACTCACGTATGACATTTGGGTACTTTTCCCACCACTTTTAATTATATTTATTTGTATTTAACCTTTATTTAACTGCATAGGTAGTCCCTCCTGCATAGGTAGTCCCTCCTGCATAGGTAGTCCCTCCTTGTTGGTCTATCTTGCTTTCTAGTGACAGCATAGACTATCTATTCTAACATATTGAATGCTATTATAGCTATCTCTTAATTCTAGTCATGTTTTAGCTGTTATTTATTATTCTTCTAGTTGCATATTTTTTTTAAATCTTGTCTTACATACTAGTTCTTCATGTGTTTCAGGTTGCAATCTTTAATGCTGTAGTGAATGCTCACACATGCAGGTGTTATCTGACATCTTTGCTTCATTATCTGCACACAGTTTTGCATTATGTCATGTCTACCGGTATTGCTTCTATTGGAGCATGTGCATGTTTAGGCTCTGTTTTCACCACCTTGATGGGGCAATGCTTGTGCTAATTCATGCATTGGCTGTTATGTCCTGTGTCAGCTGCAAATCAAAATCAAATCCAATTTTATTTGCCACGTACACATGGTTAGCAGATGCTAATGCGAGTGTAGCGAAAAAGCTTGCACAAGACAACGTTGAGGTCGTGGTGACATAGAGGCCAACACTTGCCACTTCTTCCACAGCATCTGCCACAGCATTTCAGTATGATGGCAGACAGATTATTTTACCCAGGTACAAACAAGGTGTTTCGCAATGAGGCTTTACATGACACCGAGTTTACTTTCATGACGATGTGCTGCTTTAGTGTCGGTGGGTATTATTTATTGTGATGATTTATCAGCTTGTGCAATAATTTTCCACTGGGGGATTTATAGTACTATCTAATATTATACATGCTTATCGGGTACTGTCATCCATAGCTGTCTGTTACACCAGGTGGTCACTTCTCCGGCTTCTCCCCAGCTGGTATCTAATAGTGGTGGGATTATCGTCTCAGCCGATTGCCCCCTTTACAGGACAAACATGCATTCTTACAGATATGAATTTGTTTGCTGTTGTGATCATGAAACATCAAGTTAGGCATATTTTAGGAGTATACCATATTAGGATAGTAGTAAGCAAGTCTACTCGTGTTATCATGCATGCTTGAACATAGATGCCTGCAGATGCACTAATACCCTGATGCAGCGTGACTCATATCTTCCACCATTGTGCTGGGCCATGTGCTGTGGGGCGCTACATGCGTTGTCCAGCAGTTGAGCATCGAAATATCTTGTGCAACAGGGATGGCGTCAGTCTGTCACTTGCTTAACATAACTGGGTCTCTCCCTCATTAAGCATATAGTCACAGAAGTTGAGCTCATTTTATTTCATTGCTACTGCTAACCCTAACCATGTCTAACTTTTTTTCCCCTCCGATTTCAAGTTATCACCTTGGACCTTAGTGGGTGAGCTGACATTGTATTGTGGTGCGATGACCAATCAAGGCTCGATATATCTTCCAGTTGCATTGGCCTGGCTGGTGATGCTAGCTTTGCCTAGCATGTGTGAACTTGCTAAACACCCACATGGCGATCTGCTGTTGGCGATCAAGCGTTCATTGCTCTATGGGAAAATTAGAGGCCTTATTTCAGACACACTCATATGCTAGGCTTATTCTAGTAATCTTTGGGGTCTATTTATTTTGTTATCAGGTCATCTATCTTCTCTCATGGCTTACTGGCATAGACCGTTAGACATAAGCTTCAGCTCAGGTAGACTATATTGTAGGTCTAGGTTTTAGATGATCGTGTCCCTGTCAACGTGCACGCTGTGCATGCTGCAGAAGTTCAGCAACAGCTGAGCAGTATCAGTCGTGGCATTAGGCTTTGGAAAATACAAGTGGTTACATGTAGCTAGGGTTTTAGATGCAGTTTTGGGGGGGTTGTTAGTACACTGTTGTTATGCTATGTGGTGGTATGTCACGGCTGCACTGTACGCTCTGCAGCAATCATTGTCTGTTCCTCTCTCTCTCTCTATGATGTCTTCTGTTTCGTAACCATGTATGCATTTTCTATTCCAAATTTCAGGTTTGGCAAAAGTAGCCTTTCTCGCCATGGTCTGACAGCAAGCAGGGATTCCGTTCATCTCAACTGTCAGGACCCTTCAGCGTGTACTTCGCTCAGGAGTCTACTCTTCAAGGCCTACGGAAACCAACATGCCTATTAGGACTATCTCAACTCTCTCAGCAGCACAAGCTAGAGTTCACTTAAGGTGATGGTGTTGGGTTTACATTCATCTTTGCGAGAGGCTGTCTGTTTGATGTTTTCATGCGTTCTTCAGTCTGAAATGCGCTAAACGTTCCATCCCTTTCATCTTGAACTATGTTGCTTTTGTACTGCATCGCATCTGATACAGTACGTAACACTTTTAGCTCAGGTGGGTGGCTAGCACCCGGCGGTGCATCTATTTTGCAGGTGGTTGGTCGGGCTTATAGGTAGAATATCCTCATGATCAAAAATGACCGCTCATCTTGCCTCATCGAGGGCACCTGGCAAGGTGTCACGATGGCAGGCGGGTTCATACTACTTACGGTTGCTTAGTTAGATAAGTAGTATATTTATGACCGCTCATCTTGCCTCATCGAGGGCACCTGGCAAGGTGTCACGATGGCAGGCGGGTTCATACTACTTACGGTTGCTTAGTTAGATAAGTAGTATATTTATGACCGCTCATCTTGCCTCATCGAGGGCACCTGGCAAGGTGTCACGATGGCAGGCGGGTTCATACTACTTACGGTTGCTTAGTTAGATAAGTAGTATATTTATGACCGCTCATCTTGCCTTATCAAGGGCAACTGGCAAGGTGTCACGATGGCAGGCGGGTTCATACTACTTACGGTTGCTTAGTTAGATAAGTAGTATATTTATGACCGCTCATCTTGCCTCATCGAGGGCACCTGGCAAGGTGTCACGATGGCAGGCGGGTTCATACTACTTACGGTTGCTTAGTTAGATAAGTAGTATATTTATGACCGCTCATCTTGCCTTATCAAGGGTACCCGTCGGTGCATCGTGTGACATAGTCATATGGCTGCAATAGCTCATGCTACACATAGTTAGTATTTACTGACAGGCCTAGTCGTCAGTCAAGTATAGTAGAATGACCTTCACAGGTCTATTGAGAGCTCTTATACTGTGCTTTCTGCTGTACACATAGTTAATCGCCTGGCTGTGGTTCTGCTGTTTTAGGGGATTTGACATAGCATGTTGTGCTCATTCACTGTAGTTACAGTATAGTATCATCTTCTGAATGGCTCTTCGCTCTGGCAGCGAGCTACCCTGAAGGAGCAGGGCCCTAATGCCAAATCACGCATTGTTATATTAACCGTTAAATCCTAGCTAGCTGTTAAATCCAGCTTTTGCCGAATCCAGTAGCGAGAAGAGCGAAAAATCTTCTCCACCGAGGAACAACCTTCAATGCAGTTATTTGCTGTGCTTTCAGTGAAGTTATGCCCCCTAGTTCTGATATAACTGCTGCCAACCAAGAGCATCCATTGTTGTTGGGATTTTTTATTTCAGCACCCAGTAAAGGCGCTTCTCATTATCGTCATCGATTTTAACCACCTCCCAGATTATCAGAAGACGCTGATTGGTCCGGCCACACGGTGGTAGAAGAGGTAGGGGCTCAAATGGTTTGAATATGGTTGTGTCCAGACTGTATCTATGTTGTAAAACAGAATGTAACCTTGCGGGATCAGGATGGTTCGTATGAGGCTAATCCAAAATTTCCCCTAGAGGTAAATAAATAATCCATATGCACGAGAAACTCTGGTGGGGGTGGGAGGAAAATGAAAAATCTCTATCTTTAGGGTGAAGTATGCTCCAGGCATCAAACAAGTCAGAACACAATGAAGTTATTGTAGTTTTGTGATTTAAAAAAAAAAAAAGTTTTATTTCTATTCGTTTTTAGATTTGATTTGAAATTCTGTTTAGTTTCAGTTAGGTTTCAGACTTGATTTTCTAGTTTTTATTCAGTTTCAGTTTGATAAAAAAAGATACACTACCGGTCAAATGTTTTAGAACACCCGCTCATTCAAATCAAATCAAAGTTTATTTGTCACGTGTGCCGAATACAACAGGTGTGTAGACCTTACGATGAAATGCTTACTTACAGGCTCTAACCAACAGTGCAATATCACATTTTTAAAAAAGGAATTAGGTGAACAATAGATAAGTAAAGAAATTAAAACAACAGCCAAAAAGAGTGAAAAATAACAAGCTGGCTAATGCACCCCCGGTTCCATCGGTGGCGGTCCCCA
Organism: Oncorhynchus keta; assembly: GCF_023373465.1. Classification (NCBI taxonomy): domain Eukaryota; kingdom Metazoa; phylum Chordata; class Actinopteri; order Salmoniformes; family Salmonidae; genus Oncorhynchus; species Oncorhynchus keta. The sequence continues at coordinate 9,144,531 of NC_068437.1, forward strand.
GACCCGACGGTGGCTTCAGCATTCTGTAAGGACTGACGCTGGAGTAGAGAAGCAGGTACGGGGAGTCAAACATTTAATCGGAACGAGACAGGAACAGCGTCAGCACACGGGTATACAAGGACATATGACAATCAATGCTGAAGCCGGGAACAGAGCGGGGGAACAGACAGATATAGGGGAGGTAATGACACAGGTGATTGAGTCCAGGTGAGTCCAATAATCGCTGATGCGTGTGACGGAGGGATGGCAGGAGTGCGTAATGATGGTGGCAGGTGTGCGTAATGATGGTGGCAGGTGTGCGTAATGATGGTGGCAGGAGTGCGTAATGATGGTGGCAGGTGTGCGTAATGATGGTGGCAGGAGTGCGTAATGATGGTGGCAGGAGTGCGTAATGATGGTGGCAGGTGTGCGTAATGATGGTGGCAGGAGTGCGTAATGATGGTGGCAGGTGTGCGTAATGATGGTGGCAGGAGTGCGTAACGCTGGGGAGCCTGGCCGAGTGGGGGGGAGCAGGAACAGGCGTAACGGTGTGTAATAAATCTGGGCTGTGTCTGGGCTTTCATCAGCCGTCAGTAACGGAACCACATGAGGAAAAGAAGAAGAAAAGGAAAAACAATCTTGAAAACAAAGTAAACATCTCTGTCTCCTTAGAGCAGAAACATGTAACTCCTAAAAGAGAAAACACAATCACCCTTTGGGTTGAGAAAAGGCATGCATTGCTGCAAGCATAACAAAGAGAGAAGTCCTTAGTAGAATGCAAAAATACCACCCCCTCTCGTGCTCGAGAGTAGATGTGTTCTCTGCTGTTAAAACAGCATCGCCATCTTGTATGCTAGTCTCGCTAGCCATGCCTGCCATCTGTAGTCGTCATTTCTCACTCCGAGTTCTCGCCTCTTCAGTGAAATCAATGGGCTCTTCTTTGTCAGACATATTTAAGGAGTAACTTAGTGCCAATATAAGTGAAGTTTGCTCAGTTTGAAGTGGTAAAAAACAAGTTTCATAGTGACGGGTGCGGGAGACTGGTTGCCAATCGTCCTCTCAGGTCAATGTCATCACGTGACTCTGTTTATCCGTGTTTCTTTTACTCCCCATTTGCCCATTTGTCTCCCTCCTGCCGCCCAGCACAGTTTACTCAAAGTGCAGTGACCATGTCTGAAGAGAGTATCAACATCCAGCCCTTCTCTTGGTCTGGCTGTATACACACACACACACTCATCAACCCCACATCTCAAAAATCAAAGACACTGGAATGTTTTGTTTGTCATTAACAGAGATGACTGACTTAAACCAGGACCGTGTTTCTCACAGTGCAACCACATCCTAACAGCTCCAAGTCTACACAGAGGAAACGGATGAATAAGCAGCATGTGTATCTCTCATGGCATCCTATTCCCTATGTAGTGCACTACTTTTGACCAGGGCCCATAGTGCACTATTTTGGACCAGAGCCCTACGTAGGGAATAGGGCAGCCAGTGTAAGCCACGCATGGCAGGGGTGGGGGGTGGGTCTGGGAACGTGGTCCGTTGATGGTCATGGTCTCCACTGGACCGTGGCGTACTGTGACCCAGCCACTTCTCATCAGGACCCTGGTGGGAGACCACCAGAGAGGCGTGATCAAACACACCAGAGTGCCTCCAAAGGGGGAGAGATGGAGAAAGGTGAGGGGAGATGTGTGTGTGTGTGTGTGTGTGTGTGTGTGTGTGTGTGTGTGTGTGTGGGGGGGCTGAGGAAAGGTAATGAGACAAAGTGAGGTGGGTCATAGGATGGGAAGATGGAGGAACACTCAGAGAAAGAAGCAGCATAAGACAGAGATGGAGTGTGTGTGTGAGAGAGAGTGTGAATTAAAGGAAAGAAGCCCTTCACCCAATATTGGCTGGCTGAGAGACTGTCCCGCCAAGCCTTATCTCTTGTGAGACAGTGTATTTATTGAAAGTCTTGTTTCCTGTGAGAGGACTCTAATACACTAGGACCATTGCTACATTCTACACAGACGCTCCACATTATGTGAATTGAATTGAGAGAGAAGGAAAGGTATCAGGCGAGTGATACAGTTTGAGGCAAGCCATTTCGTTGTTCATTCTACAGTATTTTGTGCCCTTCACAGCCAATATCAGCCCTAAACTGTGCAGAGAAAATTGTGTTCGCAGAAATTTGATACAGAGACCAACTGTGTCTTGCTGGTAGCAAATTGAATTTCGAAGACCAACACAGCAAGTGGGTTTGGATACAGACTGATATAAGTTGCTCCTTCTGAATTTTGACGAGAAATATCTGGCTTGAGGTGGTGTTTTTACACTTCCATAAATGACCATTATACAACTAGGAGAGGAAAATAACATGTAATCAAGAGTTCATCACATGTTCATCAATTTACAGTTATCACCCTCGTTCAGAATGTGTCATTTACCATGTATTAGACTGTTGAGCATGTACAGAGTATGTATGGACATTGATGCGGTTACTGCAGTTTGTATTGCCTACAATGTATGGTTCTTATTGATATTATTTTGACTTTCTCTGGACTGAAAACCACTATTAAGCTTGTCAACACTCTCAGAAAAAAAGGGTTCCAAAAGGGTTCTTCGGCTGTCCGAGTAGGAGAACCCCTTTTGGTTGCAATTTTTTTGGTTCCAGGTAGAACTCTTTTGGGTTCTATGTAGAATCTTTTGGGGAAAGGGTTCTACATGGAACCCAACAGTGTTCTAACTGGAACCAAAAAGGGTTCAATAAAGTGTTATCCTATGGGGACAGCCGAATAAATCTTTTAGGTTCTAGATAGCACCGAGACAACTTGAAATATATTCATGCCTAGACCAACATCCAGGCTTCTGTCAAAACATTATTTCGAGGGGTCCTTTTCGGTATGTCTCGTCCCGAATCGTCCACTGGAAAAACGGACGTGCTGGGGTAATAATTACATAACCGAAGTTCTATAGTAATACAAGTCCCGTGCAAATAGGGCTAATGTGGGAGAACAGAAAGTACAGTTATTCACAATGTCCTGACTCACTGTACTCCCATCCTTCCTCGACTTGACGGTTGATTCGTGAATCTCTGTGGAATCCTTGATTTCACTTGTCCAACCACGTTCCCGGCATTCACTCGTCAGTGAAATAGGAATATAATATAATAGAGTAGAACAGGGTTCTACCTGTAACTAAAAGGGGTTCTAGATAGTCAAAGATGCTAACTCCACTCGCGTCCTCCTCACAAACATTACAACTTCCCTCCCCAGCCCCCATACCGAGACCCCTGGGTGTAATTTGGAGTGGGTCCAGCTGCTCTGTTCTAACTCTCTGTTGATATCAATACAATTAAACTCCCCAGGAGCACACAGGTCCATTCAATCACCACCACCACTGTGGCAGGGAGGATAATTGGACACCATTCTAAACCCCCTAATTCCACAGCACAGTGAAGGGGGTGGGGGATTCTGCTTGTGTGGGGGGTTATTGCTGAGGGGCTCCCATGCTCTTTGCTATGTCACACACACACACACACACAGGCGCATGCATTGATGTACACACATACACGCATTCATGCGCGCTCACACACTCACTCACACCTTCGACTGGGCACCTCCACTGTGATAGCAGGCCTGGAGAGCAGCCAGGACCTCTGCTGTTGACCTGAACAACTCGGTCTGGGTTGACATACATGTCTCGAGTCCTCTTCCACTACTACACACACACACACTACCCCTATGCCCCAGGCCTACTGGCACTGTGAGACTGGTTCTCTCGCTCATGAATCCTAGACCTTCTCACAGATCCTAATACAGTGTCACTCTTGGCCCACACTTCAAGCTGAGCCAAAGAGCTCTACGGTTGCGTTGTAGCTCACTGCCCTCCACTACAATGAATGGGTCCCAAATGGCACGCTATTCCCTATATGGTACCAGGTAGTGTCAAAAGTAGTGCACTATATAGGGAATAGGGTGCCATTTGTGACGCATGGATGTACTTTTTTTTGTTACTTAAGCTTGATGGCGAGGGCCTCACATTTTTGTACAATAAACAGTTTATCACAAGCAGCCTGATATTGTTTCAAGCTCCAGGACTTCTCTGTAATTAAAAGCAGCCCTACTTTGTACCATTGATGTCGGTGTTGTTTTTATTCAAATACATTTAGAATTTTTTTTTTTGGGGGGGGGGCTTCTGTTCACTGATATTCACTGGCTATCCTCCTGTTTGCTAGAAGCTGCTTTTATGTATCTGCCAAAAAGTGTGGGTTTTTTTCCCACTTATTGAAATCATACTCCAAATCACAATTTATTCAACGTTAAGTGCTGGGAGACGATAAGCATGGTGACAATAGCACATCTGCTAAGCCCCTGAAATGTGTGGGGCTGTCATTAAACTCTATAATTACACACAAGCATAGGCACCACACCCCAGCAGCTGTGTGCACATTCACCATCGGAAATAAATGCCTTCCACTTGTCAATATTTGCATGACTACTATGACACTATTTGCACGGAACTGGTATTACGAGAGGACGTTGGTTATGTCATTATTACTCCAGCATGTCTGTTATTCCAGAAGAACATTCAGACGGGATTAGTTTGACCAAACTGCCCCCTGTCATTTTTGCAGAATTGACTGCTATGACAAAAGCCTGGAGGATTCAAGGCATGAAAATAGTTCAACTTGTCTAGGGATAGCTTGCCTAGGGATAGCTTGCCTAGGGATAGCTTGCCTAGGGATAGCTTGCCTAGGGATAGCTTGTCTAGAGATAGCTTGTCTAGGGATAGCTTGTCTAGGGATAGCTTGTCTAGGGATAGCTTGCCTAGGGATAGCTTGCCTAGGGATAGCTTGTCTAGGGATAGCTTGTCTAGGGATAGCTTGTCTAGGGATAGCTTGCCTAGGGATAGCTTGTCTAGGGATAGCTTGTCTAGGGATAGCTTGCCTAGGGATAGCTTGCCTAGGGATAGCTTGCCTAGGGATAGCTTGCCTAGGGATAGCTTGTCTCGGGATAGCTTGTCTAGGGATAGCTTGTCTAGGGATAGCTTGCCTAGGGATAGCTGGTCTAGGGATAGCTTGTCTAGGGATAGCTTGTCTAGGGATAGCCTGTCTAGGGATAGCCTGTCTAGGGATAGCCTGTCTAGGGATAGCTTGTCTAGGGATAGCTTGCCTAGGGATGGCTTGCCTAGGGATGGCTTGTCTAGGGATGGCTTGTCTAGGGATAGCTTGTCTAGAGGATGGCTTGCCTAGGGATGGCTTGTCTAGGGATGGCTTGTCTAGGGATGGCTTGTCTAGGGATAGCTTGTCTAGGGATAGCTTGTCTAGGGATAGCTTGTCTAGGGATGGCTTGTCTAGGGATGGCTTGTCTAGGGATGGCTTGTCTAGGGATGGCTTGTCTAGGGATGGCTTGTCTAGGGATAGCTTGTCTAGGGATAGCTTGTCTAGAGATAGCTTGCCTAGGGATGGCTTGCCTAGGGATGGCTTGTCTAGGGATGGCTTGTCTAGGGATAGCCTGTCTGGGGATGGCTTGTCTAGTGATAGCCCAATTGGCCTTTAGTTCGGAGAAAGTCTAAATTATAATGCACTTCCACAAAATCAGCATGAACTGTACGCAGACATTTGCAGGGTTTTTTTTCAATTGCTAACAAGCGTCAGTCAATAGTGAAGCCACTTTTTCAAAACGCTTCACACAGTCTTCATTACCAACGTGCATCTTGGCTAGACAGTTAATGTCCTCTCCAAAACTCACTCAAACCACCAAAACACTTCATACATGTCTCAAAATTAGCTCGTTCGACCAGAACACTGGCAACAATTCTCACTCGGAAAACATACATTGTCACTCATACAACACACTGACCTAAAAAAAAACACTAACAGGGAGCCTTACATAAATGATGATTTTCTCTTTGAAGTGTGAGTGATTTTTCACATAAATCAGTATTTCATTGTAGAATAAGAATAACATATTTTCACTTTATTGACTGTACTAAAGTATATGTAACAAGAATTAATCAGAAATGCAGCAATTTGCTTCGATAGCTTTTATTTTTTCGATATCTTTGCATGTAGTAATTTACTTGTGAAAAATAAAAAGTTCAAACAAAACTAATTCCTAAAATTCCAGGGCTGCAATAAGAAAAAAAATTAAAAATTAAATCAACATGTGTAATATAGTCACTCATACTGTACAGTACTGTGTGGGTTCTAGTTCTCGCTCTCTCCTGCATTTGGCCACAAATTCTCATCATCATCACATCTTATGTCTTCTCTGGTGATGCATCTTGGAAAGTACCTTCTGGAATGTCTAATCCAACCCTGGCAGTCTTCAGGAGAAGTGTCTCCAGACATCTTACCTGGACATATTGATACCGGAGTTCTTTCACACGTTCACCGTTTCTCTCGAAGGGTACAGTGTACAACTGCTTCATCCTTATTTTATGTTTCTTTAGGACTCTGGCAATTGTTGTTGGTGCTGACCGTATTCACATTCCCAAAAGTGATATTGTCTGCCAGGACACTGTCCCGAATTTCCCGCAGTTTTATTGCATTGTTGCCAACTACCATGTCAACAATGGCAATCTCCTACGCATCTGATAATATTCTGCCCCTCCCTCCTGTTGGAGGCAACCTTTGGATCCTACTGAAAAACACAAAACAATCAATATATTTCAAAATGTCAGTACGTGTAGAAATGTGAACATACCGTATTGTACTGTAATATGTAGTTCAATTATCATTGAAGAATGCACAGCTCACCTGTTGTTTTACTGGAAAAGTCGTACTATTGATGCAACTGTTGAACACTGCAGATGTGGTTGCAGCCTTAAACCAGCCTCTCTCAAAGAGAGACCATGGTTTTCAACATGGGCAATAACTGGGGCCCTTATCTCATCAGAGACCACTGCTCTTGGTCTTCCTCTCCTTTGTCCTCCATGCATTCTCCCTCTCCTTGCCACTCTTCTTTCGCCACCAACCTGTCTTCCTTGATTCATGTTTCCAAACTAAATCATTCCGAAGCCGTCCTCTTTTGTCTGTTCGGTAACGAGACTAAAAACAGGACACTTGGGTAGGCTTTCAACTGAAATTGCAATCAGCTGTGTTTGGAATGATTTAAATATTCTGCTGAGATTTTCTATATGTTTCAATCTGGTTACTGCCGAAATGCATGACGTTTGCCATCATTCTGTTTTGAACGGGTTTTTAACAGTTTTGGAAACAGTGTGTTAGCATTTGAAAACATGTACTGCAAATATATAGTTTTGCAGGTGGTGGAGTATGAATGAGAAAAGAGTTGGATTTCGGAGAATGTGGTCATTGAATGCATTTTGTGTGAAATCAATTAAAAATCATTCACAGTTTGGTCCACAAACACTTCTGTTTTGCTAACTGTGTGAAGAATTTTGACGATGTGACTTCAGTTTTGACCAATCCATGTTAGCAATTGAAAAAACTGTAATTAAACTGATTGTCACGTTCTGACCTTAGTTCCTTTGTTATGTCTTTGTTTTAGTTTGGTCAGGGCGTGAGTTGGGGTGGGTAGTCTATGTTATTTTTTCTATGTTGTGTTTATGTGTTTGGCCTGGTATGGTCTCAATCAGAGAATCAATCAGAGGCAGGTGTCGTTCGTTGTCTCTGATTGAGAATCATACTTAGGTAGCCTTTTCCCACCTTGTTATTTTGTATTTTCAGTGTTCAGTAAAATAAACATCATGAACACATACCACGCTGCGCATTGGTCCGACATTTCATACTCCTCGTCAGAGGAACTGGAAAAGTTGATAAATGTGTCATTCATGTAACAACACGATCACAGCACCTTGGTTTATGCATCAATTTGTTCCTGTTTCTTGCTGAAATTGTGTGCAATACCTGTCGTATTTGGTAATTCTCCTCAAAACACAGGGATTTTGATTTGCACAGGACTACACCCTTAGAATAAAAGATGCTATCTAGAACAGGTTTCTCCTATGGGGACTACTGCACAACCCTTTTGGAACCCTTAAGAGAGTAGTATTATCAGAGGACCTGGGAGTTCACAGAAACAGTGTGGTGTGTGTGTGTTGTGTGCCTGCATGCATGCCTGCGTGCAAGTGTGTCTGTGTGCACAAACTCGTGTGTATTCTCTAAATCCATTCCCCTATCAAGGCTATTGCAGACCCTCAGGCTGTGCTGTGATAAACAGTGGTGGTGTTTGGGCTGTGTGTTGGGTCTGTGTGGATCAGGGCTCTCGGCAGGATAATCCCCCCCAAGTCTGGCCTCTCCCACCTGCTCAGGGCTCATCCCCCATGGCTGGATGGAAGGACGAGTAGAGACAGGTAGTGGGTGGTGGACATACTTTGGAAGATAGGCTGGCCAGCTAAGCACTAAGAGATTAGAACAAGAGAATATTCACCCATGTATTCCCTTAAGCGTCTTTCATGAGGTATTTTCTCTCTGCTCCGCTGACAGGTTAAGGCATCTAAGGAGGATTTGATTTAATTGAAATTTTTGGGGATGTACAGTGAGTCTTCAAAAGCTGCTGTGTTGTAAAACTGATGCTGCTACCTATAACACGTGGGTAATAACTGCAGAACAATATCTGCTCGGTTTTTACAGATGTTTTCTGGCTTTGCACAAAGAGCGATGGGTCCAGTTTTGTTAGCGACTGCCAATTACATGATCAACATCTGTGTGAATGCGTCATTGTGTATTAGACACTGCTTTCATTTGCTGGGGGCCATAGCAGTGTTAAACACGAGTAAACTAAGCTATTTCACTTTGCAATGCACTGAATCAACTAACCCATTTACTGTAGCACTTTAACTGAAAGAAAACAATCTACGTTCCATCCTTGAGCTCCATCACTTAGAAGCCTGTGGGCTTTGCTTGAGTCCATCTCTAAGTAGGGGGGAAGGGAAGAGTGCCTGTTCAGAAATAATGCAGGACAGAGAATCTCTTGTGAATTTCTCCATAATGACACAGCTCTCTACATTAATGTCCATGCCGACAACGATAGGAAGTGTGTGTGTGTGAGGAAAGTGGGGTAATCAATGGGGTCTGATGGCTCATTGGTCTCCTTTGTTGCCAGGGATTGAGAGATAGACAGCCGGGTGGGGATAATTGATTAAGTATCGAGCGGCTTTCTGGAAGAATGGCTTGTGGGAGTCAAACTGCTTACCTCTGCCATTCTCACCTTTGACGGTGGCTGTGGAGCAGCAGTTCATTACAGAGAGCACATGCTGCAGAGAACAGGTCACAAACACAGTACAGGCTATAAAATAACAGGTATATTTTCCCTGTACTCCCTGTTCACTCATGACTGCGTAGCCACAACATCTCCAACTAAATCATCAAGTTTTCTGACAACACAACAGTGATTGCCCTGATTACCAACCATGACGAGACAGCCTACAGGGAGGAGGTGAGTGCCAGGAAAATAACCTCTCCCTCAACGTCAACAAAAGGGAGCTGATCATGGACAACATGAGACAGCAAAGAGAGCACACACCCATCCACATCTACGAGGCCGCAGTGGAGAGGAGGACCAAAAGCTTCAAGTTCCTTGGCATGCACCCCACTGGGCACAAACTGGTTGAATCAAATTTGTTTACACGTAATTTGTCAATGTACTGTGAAATCTACGTAGAAAATACAATGGATTTGAAAAAAGTCATCAACGGAAACCACAGGATTATGTCACCACGGTAACAAATTTTCAGCAGATAAACCTTGTACAATATCTGTTGAATTTTTACCTTTGAAACAACGTTAGATCTTCAATGTTATATCCATTATAAGAAAAACCTCCTCCTACTCCTCATCTATCAACACCTATCCATTTCCTTTCCCATCTAGGGTTTAAGCCAAACCCTTCTTCGTGTTGATATTTGTCTCTGACTACTACCAATGTGCTATCGTGAGAATCATTCTTGTGAGATATCTAAATAACTAAATAGATTCCCTGTTACTATCAAAGTCATTCCAAAGTGTAGGCTTAAAAGAGCGAATAAATTGTAGCTATACTTTATAAGTCATATAAACTCAGCAAAAAAATAATTGTCCCTTTTTCAGGACCCTGCCTTTCAAAGAAAATTTGTAAAAATCCACAGATCTTCATTGTAAAGGGTTTAACGTCTTATGGCTGCGGGGGCAGTATTGAGTAGCTTGGATGAAAGGTGCCCAGAGGTGCCCAGAGTAAACTGCCTGCTCCTCAGTTCCAGTCGCTAATATGTGCATATTATTATTAGTATTGGATAGAAAACACTCTGACGTTTCTATAACTGTTTGAATGATGCCTGTGAGTATAACAAAACTCATATGGCAGGCAAAAACCTGAGAAGAAATCCAAACAAGAAGTGGGAAATCTGAGGTAGGTTGATTTTCAACCCAGCCCCTATTGAATACACAGTGGGATATGGATCAAGTTGTACTTCCTAGGGCTTCCACTAGATGTCAATCGTCTTTAGAAACTTGAATGAGGCTTCTACTGTGTTGTGGAGCCGGATGGGAGCTCTTTGAGTCAGTGGTCTGGCAGAGAGCCAGGTCCTAGTCAAGCGCATTTCACATGATAGCGACCTGCGCTCCATGGCTTTCCTACAGACAATGGAATTCTCCTGTTGGAACGTTATTGAAGATTTATGATAACAACATCCTAAAGATTGATTTTACACTTAGTTTGACAAGTTTCTTCGACCTGTAATAACTTCAAAAAGTTTTCGTCTGACGTTCGGCTGGACCTGCACAGCGTTTGGATTTGTGTACTAAACACGCTAACAAAAGTAGCTACTTGGACATAAAAATACTGTATATTATTGAACAAATCAAGCATTTATTGTGGAACTGCGATTCTTGGGAGTGCATTCTGATGAAGATCATCAAAGGTAAGGGAATATTTATAATGTGATTTCTGATTTCTGTTGACTTCAACATGGCGGATAGTTAAAATTATTTCTGAGTGCCGCCTCAGATTATTGCATGGTTTGATGTTTCCGTAAAGTGTTTTTAAAAATCTGACACAGCGGTTTCATTAAGGAGAGGTATATCTATATTTACATGTCTAAGAATTGTATTTTCATCAACATTTATAATGAGTATTTCTGTAAAATTGTGGCAATATCACCGGATGTTTTTGGAACTAGTGAACGTAACGCGCCAACGTAGACTGAGATTTTTTTATATAAACATGCACTTTATCGAACAAAACACACATGTATTGTGTAACATGAAGACATATGAGTGTCATCTGATGAAGATCATCAAAAGTTAGTGATTAATTTTATCTCTATTTGTGCTTTTTGTGACTCCTCTCTTTGGCTGGAAAAATGGCTGGGTTTTTCTGTGAGTTGGTGCTCACCTAACATGATCGTTTGAGGTGCTTTAGCTATAAAGCCTATTTGAAATCGGACACTGTAGTGGGATTATCAACAAGATTAACTTTAAAACGGTATGAAATACATGTATTTTTGAGGAATTTTTATTTTGAGATTTCTGTTTTGAATTTGGTGCCCTGAACTTTCACTGGCTGTTGTCATATCGATCCCGTTAACGGGATTGCAGCCCTATGTTTTTAAACACTGTTTCCCATGCTTGTTCAATAAACAATAAACAATTAACATACACCTGTGGAACGGTCGTGAAGACACAAACAGCTTACAGACGGTAGGCAATTAAGGTCACAGTTATGAAAACTTAGGTCACTAAAGAGGCTTTTCTACTGACTCTGAAAAACACCCAAGAAAGATGACCAGGGTCCCTGCTCAATTGCGTGAACATGCCTTAGGCATGCTGCAAGGAGTTTTGAGGACTGCAGATGTGTCCATACTGTGAGACGCCTAAGACGGAGCTACAGGGAAACAGGACGGACAGCTGATCATCCTCGCAGTGGCAGACCACGTGTAACAACAACTGTACAGGATCGGTACATCCGAACATCACACCTGCGGGACAGGTATAGGATGGCAACAACAACTGCCTGAGTTACACCAGGAACGCACAATCCCTCCATCAGTGCTCAGACTGTCCGCAATGGGAGACTGTACTGAGGGCTTGTAGGCCTGTTCTAAGGCAGGTCCTCACCAGACATCACAGGCAACAATGTCGCCTATGGGCACAAACCCACCGTCGCTGGACCAGACAGGACTGGCAAAAAATTGTTCTTCTCTGATGAATCGTGGTTTTGTCTCACCAGGGGTGATGGTCTGATGCGCGTTTATTGTTGGAGGAATAAGCATTACACGAGGCCCGTACTCTGGAGCAGGATCGATTTGGAGGTGGAGGGTCCGTCATGGTCTGGGGCGGTGTGTCACAGCATCATCGGACTGAGCTTGTTGTATTTGCAGGCAATCTCAACGCTGTGCATTACAGGGAAAACATCCTCCTCCCTCATGTGGTACCCTTCCTGCAGGCTCATCCTGACATGATCCTCCAGCATGACAATGCCACCAACCATACTACTCGTTCTGTGCGTGATTTCCTGCAAGACAGGAATGTCTGTGTTTTGCCATGGCCAGCGAAGAGCCCGGATCTCAATGCCATTGAGCACGTCAGGGACCTGTTGGATCGTAGGGTGAGGGCCAGGGCCATTCCCCCCAAAAATGTCCAGGAATTTGCAGGTGCCTTGGTGGAAGAGTGGGGTAACATCTCACAGCAAGAACTGGCAAATCTGGTGCAGTCCTTGAGGAGGAGACGCACTGCAGTACTTAATGCAGCTGGTGGCCACACCAAATACTGACTGTTACTTAGATTTTTACTCCCCTTCGCTTAGGGACACATTATTTCTGTTAGTGTTGGCTGGGGGATGACCAGTGAGATATACCTGCTGGAGCGCGTGTTTCGGTTGGGTGTTGCTATGGAGACCAGTGAGCTGAGATAAGGTGGGGCTTTACAATACATATAGGCTTAGGGTTTCAAGCTTTGGAGGATTCCTAATTTAATAATCATGGTAATAATTCATATGTTGGATTCACATCTCCATCTCAAGCAAAAAGCAAAGTACAAAAATAATACTAAATCAAATCATAAAAATACAAATTAAAGAATAGGATTAAGCCAATGGCACAGATGAAACTAGCCAAGCATTAGATACTGTTTTCCAGTCATGGCTCAACCTTTATAACTACAGTTGTTTACACCTGTTCATATAGTGTCCATGCAGTCTATACACACCATTCACATACATACAGTTGAAGTCAGAAGTTTACAAACATTTTAGGTTGGAGTCATTAAAACTCATTTTTCAAACACTCCAAAAATGTCTTTTTTAACAAACTTTAGTTTTGGCAAGTCTGTTCGGACATCTAATTTGTGCATGACACAAGTCATTTTTCCAACAATTGTTTACAGACAGATTATTTCACTTATAATTCACTATTACAATTCCAGTAGGTCAGAAGTTTATACACACAAACTTGACTGTAACTTTAAACAGCTTGGAATATTCCAGAAATTGTTGTCATGGCTTTAGAAGCTTCTGATAGTCTAATTGACATAATTTGAGTCAATTGGAGGTGTAACTGTGGATGTATTTCAAGGACTACTTTCATACTCGGTGCCTCTTTGCTTGACATCATGTGAAAATCCAAAGAAATCTGCCAAGACCTCAGAAAATAAATTGTAGACCTCCACAAGTCTGGTTCATCTTTGGGAGCAATTTCCAAACGCCTGAAGGCACCACGTTCATCTGTACAAACAATAGTACGCAAGTATAAACACCATGAGACCACGCAGCCATCATACCGCTCAGGAAGGAGACGCGTTCTGTCTCCTAGAGATGAACATACTTTGGTGCAAAAAGTGCAAATCAATCCCTGAACAACAGCAAAGGACCTTGTGAAGATGCTGGAGGAGACAGGTACAAAAGTATCTATATCCACAGTAAAACGAGTCCTATATCGACATAACCTGAAAGGCTGCTCATCAAGGAAGAAGCCACTGCTCGAAAACCAACATAAAAAAGCCAGACAATGGTTTGCAACTGCACATGGGGACAAAGATCCTACTCTGGTCTGATGAAACAAAAATTTAACTGTTTGGCCATAATGACCATCGTTATGTTTGGAGGAAAAAGGGGGATACTTATCCATTATTGTTCAGTGGAAAAAAGCCATGCTTGCAACATTCTTACTGCGGGGGATTTTGTTCCTGGCAGCTGACAAACTGTGGTCTGTAGAAATTTCCATGATGGTGCGGGGTGAGAAAGTTGATATCAAACACATAATAGGAATTGATACACACATCTAAGTGTCCCAGGGCAGTGTACTTGTCACGACTTCTGCCGAAGTCGTTGCCTCTCCTTGTTCGGGCGGTGCTCGGCGTTCGACGTCACCGGTCGTCTAGCCATCATTGATCCTTTTTTCATTTTCCATTGGTTTTGTCTTGTCTTCTCACACACCTGTTTTCTATCCCATTCATTACCTGTTGTGTACTTAACCCTCTGTTTCCCCTCATGTCTTTGTCAGAGATTGAATTGTTGTCAGTGTAGTGTTATTGTTTGTATAGGTGCGCGTCGGGTCCTCGTACCCATGTTTTGTTTGTTTGTACATTTATTGTTATGGAGCATACTCTTGGAACTTTATTAAAAGACTCCATATTTACACTCCATTTGACTCTCCTGCGCCTGACTTCCCTGCCACCTATTACACCTATGCGTGACAGTACTTTGCTCCAATGCGAGTCCACTAATGACTGTAAACACCTGTGAGCAGTTCCCAAGAGCCAACACAAATGGGTAAGGAGTGTTGGTCCCAACATGTTAGAGAAATCATTTGATTTTAGAATATGAGGACTTGTGCAAAGCATGGAGGCACAGTGACAATGCCATCACACACTGACAATGCCATCACTTTATTGCCATTTACATCAATCAACACCGCTTTAATGCCTCTTCTATTAATTTGGGTCTGGGGCTCATAGGTTCATTTACACAACACTAACACTACTTTTCCATTCAGCCATTTTAATACGGCTGAATTACCTGACGCATTGAAAAAGCCACGACCGGGCAGATGGAAACATGAAATGCCGGTACAATTTTATAAATGCCTACAGATCATTTATTAATTTGACACATTTGCTAGATAATGCAGCAGTTTGTGACAAAACTATCAGTAGAGTTGAAAATGCAATGGAAACCCATTTCACATGTTTTTTTGTGTACTTTTACACCTTTTGTCATATCCAATTGGTAGTTACAGTCTTGTCCAATCGCTGCAACTCCCCTACGGACTCAGGAGAGGCAAAGGTTGAGATCCATGCTTCTTCCGAAACACAACCCTGCTGAGCCACATTGCTTGCTTAACCCGGAAGCCAGCCACACCAATGTGTTGGAGGAAACACCGTGCAGTTGGCGACCAACGTCAGTTTGCAGGCCCCCGGCCCGCCACAAGTTGCTAGAGCATGATGAGATAAGGAAATCCCGGCTGATAAACCCTCCCCTTATGACACTAGGCCAATTGTGCACTGCCTTGTGGGTCTCCTGGTCACAGCCAGCTGTGACACAACCTGGGATCAAACCTGGGTCTGTAGTGACCGTGCCTTAGACCACTGTGCCACTTGGGAGGCTCTTCACTTGTATTTTGTATTTGGTATATGGAAATGTAATGGCAAAAATTATTTATGTGCACTACGTATCCACAAAAAGTCAGTTTAGTAATACGGGAAAAACACACTGGTTGACTTGACTTAAACTTACAATACGATCTGGTACAGAGAGACAGGAAACACAGGGATAAAATACACTGGGGAAAATAAGCGACCTGGAGGGGGTGGAGACAGTCAATGGAACAGGTGAAACAGATCAGGGCGTAACACAATCTCCCTATGCCTATCCTCTATTTAATGAAGGACTCTGGTCTCATCGAAGCTGGGTCAGAATGTCTTCCTGCCTATCTTGTAGACTGGTGTTGGGAAGACCACTGGCAGAAGTCTTAAAGCGATGTCACCTTGTGTATCTGGAGAGAAGAACATTTAGTGAATAACTTGATTGTTTCAGGCCAAAAATAAATGAGCATCTGAGGCACCACCGGCAGGGTCAGTTGAAACTCTTGGCTGGCGAAGCAAAGTTTTTTGTCCTTGAAGACTGTGATCAGTGATTTTCCCCAAGCAGTCCTGAGCAATCTGTAGTAAAGCAGACAATTACTTTTTTTGTAATATTGTCACGCCTTGGTCTTAGTATTTTGTGTTTTCTTTATTTATTTGGTCAGGCCAGGGTGTGACATGGGTTATTGTGGTGTGTTTTTTTGTCTTGGGGTTTTGTGGGGTGTCTACGTAGTCTATGGCTGCCTGAGGCGGTTCTCAATCAGAGTCAGGTGATTATCGTTGTCTCTGATTGGGAGCCATATTTAGGCAGCCATATTCTGTGAGTGTTTCGTGGGTGATTGTTCCTGTCTTTGTGTTTGCACCAGATAGGACTGTTTCGGTTTTCGTTATTTCATTTAGTTATTTTTGTAGTTTCTGTATGTATAGGTTTTCCTTCATTAAAATATCATGAATCATCATCACGCTGCATTTTGGTCCGATCCTTGTTCTACCTCTTCGTCAGGTAGGAGATAGAAGAGAGCCGTTACAAATATTACATTTTACATTGTTTTTTTTGACAACCAAAAACATACAAAAACAAAGGTCAACTTAGCATTTACACATGAATGACATGTCTAATGCTTGTGAGACTCTACCCCATATTGCTTCAAATTGTGTTATGTTGTAGCCAGACAAACAATTACTTTCCATTGCAGCTAATCACTAGTCTGTCTAACACCTAAGTCACGAAGTCCTCCTGACTTCAGAGTCTGCAATGGCTCTTTGATGTTGTCAGCACCACGAGTCGATAATGAAGGGAGCAGTGCTTTTACTGGTTGGCTCTTGTCTGTTTCTTTCTCACTCAAACATCCACAGCCAGATACAGACCCTGAGCGCCGCCACCGTCTATTATGATGGTTGGGGGTTTCAACCCAGAGGGAAAAAAATAATTTGAGAGAACAAATCAAACCCTGTTGCGCAATTTATTTGATTGAATATTGCATCAGGACAGTGTGGTCACAGCTCTCCCCGCGCTATGAGTCACATGGGACGCATCAGCCATGCAAATTAATCACAGCAAACAGAATCAAATTTGAGTTTAATGTTTTTGTTAAAAATTTAACCCACCATGCCTGGAATATCCAGCAGACTATCTCGACTATCTTGGCCCAATCTGTCTGGTCCACTGAGCCCTCTGGATCATGATCTCCTTCATGTACTCCACAACCTGGTTTGCCGACCAGATGTTATTCAGCCACTGGTTTGAACAGGTTTGCTACAGACTCAAATTGAATCTCGAGAATTGTCTGCCAGAAATGGCAGAATATATTATTGTTGCCAAAGTTTGTTGCCAAACTTCTGGCAAAATTTTGTGGCACACTATATAGTTTGCTGCAAATTTGCCACAAACTTGCGGGAAGTTTGCAAGAACAAATTCATTTTTGTATTTGCTGTTTTGAAATTTAAATGTAGTTAAAGAAGGGGTGTGGCGGTGAAATAAAATACAAATAAATGTCCTCTCACAGTCAACTGCGTTTATTTTCAGCCAACTTAACAAGTATTTGTATGAACATAACAAGATTCACCAACTGAGACATAAACTGTAGAAGTTCCCCAGACATGTGACAAACAGAAATGGAATAATGTCTAAACAAAAGGTGGGGTCAAAATCAAAATTAACAGTCAGTATCTGGTGTGGCCACCAGCTGCATTGAGTACTGCAGTGCATCTCCTCCTCATGGACTGCACCAGATGTGCCAGTTCTTGCTGTGAGATATTCCCCCACTCTTCCACCAAGGCACCTGCAAGTTCCTGGACATTTCTGGGGAGAATGGCCCTGGCCCTAGCCCTCACCCTCCGATGGCCCCAGACGTGCTCAACAGGTCCCAGACGTGCTCAACAGGTCCCAGACGTGCTCAATGGGATTGAGATCCGGGCTCTTCACTAGCCATGGCAGAACACTGACATTCCTGTCTTGCAGGAAATCACACACAGAACGAGTAGTATGGCTGGTGGCATTGTCATGCTGGACGGTCATGTCAGGATGACTGGTGGCATTGTCATGCTGGACGGTCATGTCAGGATGAGCCTGCGGGAAGGGTACCACAGGAGGAAAGAGGATGTCTTCGCTGTAACGCACAGCATTGAGATTGCCTGCAATGATAAGCTCAGTCCGATGATGCTGTGACACACCGCCCCAGACCATGACGGACCGTCCACCTCCAAATCGATCCCGCTCTAGAGTACAGGCCTCGGTGTAACGCTCATTCCTTCGACGATAAACGAGAATCCGACCATCACCCCTGCAGACACAAAATTGCAACTCGTCAGAGAAGAGCACTTTTTGCCAATCCAGTCTCATCCAGCGATGGTGGGTTTCTGTCCATAGGTGACGTTGTTGCCGGTGATATCTGGTGAGGACCTGCCTTACAACAGTCCTACAAGCCCTCAGTCCAGCCTCTCTCAGCCTATTGCGGACAGTCTGAGCACTGATGGAGGGTTTGTGCTTTCCTGTTGTAACTCGGGCAGTTGTTGTTGCCATCCTGTACCTGTCCCGCAGGTGTGATGTTCGGATGTACCAATCCTGTGCAGGTGTTGTTATACGTGGTCTGCCACTGTGAGGACGATCAGCTGTCCGTCCTGCCTCCCTGTAGAGCTGTCTTAGGCATCTCACAGTACGGACATGGCAATTTTCACATCTGCAGTACTCATGCCTCCTTGCAGCATGCCTAAGGCACATTCACGCAGTTGAGCAGGGATCCTGGGCATATTTCTTTTGGTGTTTTTCAGAGTCTGTAGAAAGGCTTCTTTAGTGTACTAAGTGTTCATAACTGTGACCTTAATTGCCTACCGTTTGTAAGCTGTTAGTGTCTTAACGACCGTTCCGCATGTTCATTAATTGTCTATGGTTAATTGAACAAGAATGGGAAACAGTGTTTATACCCTTTACAATGAAGATCTGTGAAGTTATTTGGATTTTTATGAATTGTCTTTGAAATACAGGGTCCTGAAAAGGGACGATTATTTTTTTTGCTGGGTTTAGAAGTTGAAAGTAAAAATATTGGTGTTTCAGTTGTGATTGGGGTATATTGACCAAATTATCAGGCCATATAAGGATGTATTTTCCCTTCAAAATTCACCAGAAACAACCATTTTACAGCTCGTTAAAAAATATATATTATTGTGGGGTGCATGCCCCTGGACCACCATAGAGGGGTGTTGACACTGGAATCGATTGACTCTGACGCCCCCAATATCCAACACAAAGTTACGCCCTTGCACACACAACACCACCACAATGTTAATCATGAATATGTTTGTTTTGTTGAAGATGAGGGGAGAGTAATGTGTGGTAACATTTTTTGGGGACCACATATCCATAATGCATTTATTACACATCTATAAGCATTTCAAGAACATGTTGAAACAGATCCCAACCACATGATTAAAGGTTAATGAAATGTATCCATAGCGTATCTATAGCAGGTTCATGTCAGATGCAAGAGCTCATATTTAAGTATCTGAATAGATGCATCATGAGAATGAAAGCAAGTTGTCATAATTATGTCTGTTCTCTAAGTGTGCTTCTGCCATACCGGTGTTAGTGAATATTGTTGTTTTGGCACTGTACTCCAGCACTTTGGATTTGAAATGATACAATGACTATGAGGTTCAAGTGCAGACTGTCCACTTAAATTGAGGGTTTTTTCATACATATTGGGTGAGCCATTTATAACTTACAACACTTTTTGTACATAGTCCCTCCATTTTGGGTGACCAAAAGTATTGGGACAAATTCACTTATTTGTCTATTTAAGTAGTCAAACGTTTAGTATTTTTGCCCCATATTCCTAGCACATAATGATTACATCAAGCTTGTGACTACAAACTTGGATGCATTTGCTGTTTTTCTTGGTTGTGAAATAAATGGTAAATAATGTATTGCGTAATACTGGAGTATTTTACATGAATGTGGATGCTACTATGATTAAGGATAATAATGATGAGTGAGAATGTTAGACACAAAAATATCATACCCCCAAGACATGCTAATCTCTCAACATGACATTAACAGGGGAAGTTGGAAGCATTGATATTTGTGCATCTGTAACTTAACTTCGAAACAGTTCTGGCTGGGCCACTCAAGGACATTCAGAGACTTGTCCCGAAGACACTCCTGCATTGTCTTGGCTGTGTGCTTAGGATCGTTGTCCTGTGGAAGGTGAACCTTCGCCCCAGTCTGAGGTCCTGAGCGCTTCAGGAGCAGGTTTTCATCAAGGATCTCGCTGTACTTTGCTCTGTTCATCTTTCCCTCGATCCTGCTTTACTGTATGAATGGTGCCAGGTTTCCTCCATACGTGATGTTTGGCATTCAGGACAAAAACTTCCATCTTGGTTTCATCCGACCAGAGAATCTTGTTTATAAAGATCTGACATTCCTTTAAGTACCTTTTGTCAAACTCCAAGTGGGCTGTGATGTGCCTTTTACCAAAGATGTGGCTTCTGTCTGGCCACTCTACAATAAAGGCCTGATTGGTGGAGTGCTGCAGAGATGGTTGTCCTTCTGGAAGCTTCTCCCATCTCCACAAAGGAACTTTGGAGCTCTGTCAGAGTGACCATCGAGTTCTTGGTCACCTCCCTGACCACGGCCCATCTCCCCTAAATGCTCAGTTTGGCCGGACGGCCAGCTCTAGGAAGAGTCTTGGTGGTTCCAAACTTCTTTCATGTAAGAATGATGGAGGCCACTGTGTTCTTGGGGACCTTAAATGCTGCAGAAATGTTTTGGTACACATCCCCAGATCTGTGCCTCGACAGAATCATGTCTTGGAGCATTACGGACAATTCCTTCGACCCCATTGCTTGGTTTTTGCTCTGACATGGATTGTCAACTGTGGGACCTTATATTGACAGGTGTGTGCCTTTCCAAATCACGTCCAATCAATTGAATTTACCACAGGTGGACTCCAATCAAGTTGTAGAAACATCTCAAGGATGATCAATGGAAACAGGATGCACCTGAGATCAATTTAGTGTCTTATAGTAAATAAGGTATTTCTGTTTGTTTTTGTTTTTATAAACTTGCAAACATTCTAAAAACCTGTTTTCGCTTTGTCATTATGGGGTATTGTGTGTAGATTGAGCAGGATTTTTTTTATTTAATACATTTTAGAAAAAGGCTATAATGTAACAAAATGTGGAAAAAGTCAAGGGGTCTGAAACCTTTCCGAATGCACCGTATATCAGCCTCCTTTTCCAAATGTGGTTTGGTCTTTTGGCATATTCACTGACACTGGTATGGCAGAAGCACACTTTTGAGAACCATAACGATGCATCTATTAAGATACCTGAGTTCAATATGAGCATGGCATGAATGCGCTATAGATATGCTATGAATATACATTATTTCATTAACCGTTAATAATGAGGTTGCGACCTGTTATAACACGTTCATGAAATTCTTATAGATGTGTAATAAATGTGTTATGGATGTGTAGTCAAAGAAAATTGTGCTACGCAATTTTCAAGTGGTTGTTGACGACATAGATACAGTTGAAATCGGAAGTTTACGTACACTTAGGTTGGAGTCATTAAAACTCTTTTTTTTCAACCGCTCCACACATTTCTTGTTAACAAAGTATAGTTTTGGCAAGTCGGTTAGGACATCTACTTTGTGGAACAGACAGATTATTTCACTTACACTGAATTATATCACAATTCCAGTGGGTCAGAAGTTTACATACTGTACACTAAGTTGACTGTGCCTTTAAACAGCTTGGAAAATTCCAGAAAATGATTTCATGGCTTTAGAAGCGTGGATGTATTTCAAGGCCTACCTTCAAACTCAGTGCCTCTTTGCTTGACATCATGGGGAAATCCAAAGAAATCAGCCAATTGTAGACCTCCACAAGTCTGGTTCATATTTGGGAGCAATTTCCAAATGCCTGAAGGTACCACATTCATCTGTACAACACCATGGGATCACACAGCTGTCATACCACTCAGGAAAGAGACGCGTTCTGTCTCCTAGAGATGAATGTACTTTGGTGTGAAAAGTGCAAATCAATCCCAGAACAACAGCAAAGGACCTTGTGAAGATGCTGGAGGAGACAGGTACAAAAGTATCTATATCCACAGTAAAATGAGTCCTATATCGACATAACCTGAAAGGCCACTCAGCAAGGAAGAAGCCACTGCTCCAAGTCCAACGCCAGACTACGGTTTGCAACTGCACATGGGGACAAAGATCATACCTTTTTGAGAAATGTCCTCTGGTCTGATGAAACAAAATTAAAACTGTTTGGCTGTAATCAAATCAGATCAAATCAAATCAAATTTGATTTGTCACATACACATGGTTAGCAGATGTTAATGCGAGTGTAGCGAAATGCTTGTGCTTCTAGTTCCGACAATGCAGTAATAACCAACAAGTAATCTAACTAACAATTCCAAAACTACTGTCTTATACACAGTGTAAGGGGATAAAGAATATGTACATAAGGATATATGAATGAGTGATGGTACAGAGCAGCATAGGCAAGATACAGTAGATGGTATCGAGTACAGTATATACATATGAGATGAGTATGTAAACAAAGTGGCATAGTTAAAGTGGCTAGTGATACATGTATTACATAAGGATGCAGTCGATGATATAGAGTACAGTATATACGTATGCATATGAGATGAATAATGTAGGGTAAGTAACATTATATAAGGTAGCATTGTTTAAAGTGGCTAGTGATATATTTACATCAGTTCCCATCAATTCCCATTATTAAAGTGGCTGGAGTTGAGTCAGTGTCAGTGTGTTGGCAGCAGCCACTCAATGTTAGTGGTGGCTGTTTAACAGTCTGTTGGCCTTGAGATAGAAGCTGTTTTTCAGTCTCTCGGTCCCAGGTTTGATGCACCTGTATTGACCTCGCCTTCTGGATGATAGCGGGGTGAACAGGCAGTGGCTCGGGTGGTTGATGTCCTTGATGATCTTTATGGCCTTCCTGTAACATCGGGTGGTGTAGGTGTCCTGGAGGGCATGTAGTTTTCCCCCGGTGATGCGTTGTGCAGACCTCACTACCCTCTGGAGAGCCTTACGGTTGAGGGCGGAGCAGTTGCCGTACCAGGCGGTGATACAGCCCGCTTGGATGCTCTCGATTGTGCATCTGTAGATGTTTGTGAGTGCTTTTGGTGACAAGCCGAATTTCTTCAGCCTCCTGAGGTTGAAGAGGCGCTGCTGCGCCTTCTTCACGTTGCTGTCTATGTGAGTGGACCAATTCAGTTTGTGCCGTGTATGCCGAGGAACTTAAAACTTGCTACCCTCTCCACTACTGTTCCATCGATGTGGATAGGGGTGTTCCCTCTGCTGTTTCCTGAAGTCCACAATCATCTCCTTAGTTTTGTTGACGTTGAGTGTGAGGTTATTTTCCTGACACCACACTCCGAGGGCCCTCACCTCCTCCCTGTAGGCCGTCTCGTCGTTGTTGGTAATCAAGCCTACCACTGTTGTGTCGTCCGCAAACTTGATGATTGACATTTACATTTAAGTGATGATTGAGTTGGAGGCATGCGTGACAACGCAGTCGTGGGTGAACAGGGAGTACAGGAGAGGGCTCAGAACGCACCCTTGTGGGGCCCCAGTGTTGAGTATCAGTGGGGAGGAGATGTTGTTGCCTACCCTCACCACCTGGGGCGGCCCGTCAGGAAGTCCAGTACCCAGTTGCACATGGCGGGGTCGAGACCCAGGGTCTCAAGCTTGATGACGAGCTTGGAGGGTACTATGGTGTTGAATGCCGATCTGTAGTCGATGAACAGCATTCTCACACAGGTATTCCTCTTGTCCAGATGGGTTAGGGCTGTGTGGTTGAGATAGCATCGTATGTGGACCTATTTGGGCGGTAAGCAAATTGGAGTGGGTCTAGGGTGTCAGGTAGGGTGGAGGTGATATGGTCCTTGACTAGTCTCTCAAAGCACTTCATGATGATGGAAGTGAGTGCTACGGGGCGGTAGTCGTTTAGCTCAGTTACCTTCGCTTTCTTGGGAACAGGAACAATGGTGGCTCTCTTGAAGCATGTGGGAACAGCAGACTGGTATAGGGATTGATTGAATATGTCCGTAAACACACCGGCCAGCTGGTCTGCGCATGCTCTGAGGGCGTGGCTGGGGATGCCGTCTGGGCCTGCAGCCTTGCGAGGGTTAACACGTTTAAATGTCTTACTCACCTCGGCTGCAGTGAAGGAGAGACCGCATGTTTCCGTTGCAGGCCGTGTCAGTGGCACTGTATTGTCCTCAAAGCGGGCAAAAAAGTTATTTAGTCTGCCTGGGAGCAAGACATCCTGGTCCGTGACTGGGCTGGATTTCTTCTTGTTGTCCGTGATTGACTGTAGACCCTGTCACATGCCTCTTGTGTCTGAGCCGTTGAATTGAGATTCTACTTTGTCTCTGTACTGACGCTTAGCTTGTTTGATAGCCTTGCGGAGGGAATAGCTGCACTGTTTGTATTCGGTCATGTTACCAGACACCTTGCCCTGATTAAAAGCAGTGGTTCGCCCTTTCAGTTTCACACGAATGCTGCCAGAAATCCACGGTTTCTGGTTAGGGAATGTTTTAATCGTTGCTATGGGAACGACATCTTCAACGCACGTTCTAATGAACTCGCACACCCAGTCCACGTGATGGTCCACGTGATGGAAGCAGTCTTGGAGTGTGGAGTCAGCTTGGTCAGACCAGCGTTGGACAGACCTCAGCGTGGGAGCCTCTTGTTTTAGTTTCTGTCTGTAGGCAGGGATCAACAAAATGGAGTCATGGTCAGCTTTTCCGAAAGGGGGGCGGGGCAGGGCCTTATATGCGTCACGGAAGTTAGAGTAACAATGATCCAAGGTTTTTCCACCCCTGGTTGCGCAATCGATATGCTGATTAAATTTAGGGAGTCTTGTTTTCAGATTAGCCTTGTTAAAATCCCCAGCTACAATGAATGCAGCCTCCGGATAAATGGTTTCCAGTTTGCAAAGAGTTAAATAAAGTTCGTTCAGAGCCATCGATGTGTCTGCTTGGGGGGGGCTTTATACGGCTGTGATTATAATCGAAGAGAATTCTCTTGGTAGATAATGCGGTCTACATTTGATTGTGAGGAATTCTAAATCAGGTGAACAGAAGGATTTGAGTTCCTGTATGTTTCTTTCATCACACCATGTCTCGTTAGCCATAAGGCATACGCCCCCGCCCCTCTTCTTACCAGAATGGTGTTTGTTTCTGTCGGAGCGATGCTTGGAGAAACCCGTTGGCTGCACCACCTCGGATAGCGTCTCTCCAGTGAGCCATGTTTCCGTGAAGCACAGAACGTTACAGTCTCTGATGTCCCTCTGGAATGCTACCCTTGCTCGGATTTCATCAACCTTGTTGTCAAGAGACTGGACATTGGCAAGAAGAATGCTAGGGAGTGGTGCACGGTGTGCCCGTCTCCGGAGTCTGACCAGAAGACCGCCTCGTTTCCCTCTTTTTCGGAGTCGTTTTTTTGGGTCGCTGCATGCGATCCATTCCGTTGTCCTGTTTGTAAGGCAGAACACAGGATCCGCGTCGCGAAAAACATATTCTGACCCTCGTTATGTTTGAAGGAAAAAGGCTGAGGCTTGCAAGCCAAAAAACACTATCCCAACTGTGAAGCACGGGGTTGGCTGCATCATGTTGTTGTTTTTTTACCTAGGCAAGTCGGTTAAGGACACATTTTTATTTTCAATGACATTCTAGGAACAGTGGGTTAACTGCCTTGTTCAGGCAGAATGACAGATTTTTATCTTGTCAGCTCGGGGATTTGATCTTTTTGGTGACAAGCCCAATGCTTTAACCACTAGGCTACCTGCCGCCCCAGCTTCGCTGCAGGAGGAACTGGTGCACTTCACAAAATAGATGGCATCATGAGGCAGGATAATGATGTGGATATACTGAAGCAACATCTCAAGACATCAGTCAGGATGTTAAAGCTTGGTCACAAATGGGTCTTCCAAACAGACAATGACCCCAAGCATACTGTACTTCCAAAGCTGTGGCAAATGGCTTAAGGACAACAAAGTCAAGGTATTGGAATGGCCATCACAAAGCCCTGACCTCAATCCTATAGAAAATGTTTGGGCAGAACTGAAAAAAGTGTGTGCAAGCAAGGAGGCCTACAAAACATGACTCAGTTACACCAGCTCTGTCAGGAGGAATGGGCCAAAATTCACCCAACTTATTGTGAGAAGCTTGTGGAAGGCTACCCGAAACATTTGACCCAAAGAATTTAAAGGCAATGCTACAAAATACAAATTGAGTGTATGCAAACTTCTGTCCCACTGGGAATGTGATGAAGGAAATAAAAGCTGCAATAAATTATTATCTTTTATTATTCTGACATTTCACATTCTTAAAATAAAGTGGTGATCCTAACTGACCTAAGACAGGTAATTTTTACTAGGATTAAATGTCAGGAATTGTGAGAAACTGAGTTTAAATGTATTTGGCGAAGGTGTATGTAAACCTCCGACTTCAACTGTGTATAATTACGAAGTAGGCCTACTACATGAGTAATTATGTCTAAGGTTAAGGGTGTTTTCTTTATCTCTTTATCCTGCAGCCAGGGTTGTGTTAGATAAACATACCTGAATTCTGATAGCCCTGTTTTGCTCTGGTTTCATGTCGCGAGTCAGAGAAACGAGCTGCTGCTCAATTAAATGTTTTATGAACA
Organism: Oncorhynchus keta; assembly: GCF_023373465.1. Taxonomy (NCBI): domain Eukaryota; kingdom Metazoa; phylum Chordata; class Actinopteri; order Salmoniformes; family Salmonidae; genus Oncorhynchus; species Oncorhynchus keta. The sequence continues at coordinate 9,171,203 of NC_068437.1, forward strand.
ATCGAGCTCCCTCTGTCAGAGCGACAGATGGAGGTGGACAGATCAATGTCACTCTGCCTACGGCGTCGGCATGCCAACCAGCTCCTCTCAGTCGGGGGGTGTTCTCGTCACTGGTGTTTAATGGATCAGCGGCACACTCACTCTCATTCCCGGCCAACTACACACTGTCATCGTTTCCCTCCAACATCCCCACCGTCTCTGTTTGCATTCCCTTGATAAGTCGGGAATTCATACTCAAGTGGAGAATATTATGTAGGTTGTTAGAGGCAGCCGAGATCATATCATACACTGAGTGTACAAAACATTAAGAACACCTTCCTAAAATCAAATAGCACCCACCCCCCCTCCCTTTTGGGTGGTGGACCAACAGGAAACTGTTGAGAGTTGTTGCTGTTCTTGACACTACCTACTCCCAAAAAAGGTAACATCATGCAACCAACTTGGCATCTAATTTCCAATATATTCTTGAGTAGTCTCCAGGAGATATTAACACAACTTTGCGACTACCCGCCGAGCTGCATAGGTAAACAAAATCACTCGCTGCGGTGAATCCCACCAGCCAATTGGATTTCCGTTAAAGACCTCATTTATGAGTAATGTCAATAGACACGACACAGAACGAGAGATGGAGCAATTAAGTGGCTCCTCGTTGGCATACTAATCCGTGAAGCAATTTAGCAGACGGCCTTGGATGATAGAAAAAAAAAAGTAGATTGTCGAAGAGGACGGATGATTCCTATTGATCGGTGGGCATTGTGGCCTGTTTGAAGAGAGACAACACAATCTGGAGGGGCCAATCAATTAGCATTTCATGAAGTCGCATGACAGAAGAAGATCTTCATTTCAATGGATGATTCGGAAGCCCTGGGGAATCGATGGCAGAGACGTGGGCCAATCAGAGCGAAGAGTCAGAGGTCAAGAGCTGGGCGTAATTGAGGTCTGTTTTACCCTTTGATTAAAGATTGCAGAGTGGCTGTTTCAAAGGCTTAGTCTAAGACACAAATATATTGTTCATTCAGCTGGCTATCGGCTCTCAGTACAAAAGCACATTCAGTGACTTAAAAGCACATTCAGTGAAGTATTCAAACCCCTTGACTTTTCCCACATTTTGTTGTGTTACAGCCTGAATTTAAAATGGATTCAATTGAGATTTTCTGTCACTGGCTTCCCCACAATGTCAACGTGGAATTATGTTGTTATAAGTGTTTATAAATGAAAAATGAAATGTCTTGAATCAATAAGTATTCAACCTCTTTGTTATGGCGAGCCTAAATAAGTCCAGGAGCAACAACTTGCATAACAAGTCATATACTAAAGTTGCATGGAACCACTCTGTGTGCAATAATGGTGTTTAGCGTTCTTTTTGAATGACTACCTCATCTCTGTACCACACACATACAATTATCTGTACGGTCCCTCTGTCGAGCAGTGAATTTCAAAGACGGGCTCAACTACAAAGACCAGTGAGGTTTTCCAATGCCACGCTATCACGACTCAGGATGTGATGCAGATGCAGACACAGGAGGTGGATAGTACAGTTCTCAATCATTTATTATAACGCGGGGCTAAAGGCAGGTCGTGGACAGGCATAGGTTTGTAATCAGGTCAGAGTCAGGCAGGCGCAGGACAGCAAGCAGGCTCGGGGTCAGGGCAGGCAGAGGTTCGTAATCAGGTCTGAGTCAGGCAGGTGCAGGATGGCAAGCAGGCTTGGGGTCTGGGCAGGCAGAATTGTCAGAACTAGGAAACAAGCACTTGAGAAACAGGAAAACTGGAAAGTACGCTGGTAAGTCCTGACAAGACCAGACGAACTGGCAACAGACAGAACACAGGTAAAAATGCTCAGGGGATAATGGGAAGACAGGTGACACCTGGAGGGAGGTGGAGACAAGCACAAAGACAGGTGAAACCGATCAGGGTGTGACACTCAAAGAAATGCACCTATTTTTAGATAGGTAATTCTGACATTAAATATAAAGGTCACAAGGTTATTAATTACGCTTTGGATGGTGTCTTAATAAACCCAGTCACTATAAATATACAGTCGTCCTTCCTAACTCAGTTGCCAGAGAGGAAGGGAACCACTCAGGGATTTCACCATGAGGCTAAAGGTGACTTTAAAACAGTTACAGAGTTTAATGACAATCATAGGAGAAAACTGAGGATGGATCAACAACATTGTAGTTATTCCACAATATTAACCTAAATGACAGAGTGAAAAGGAGGAAGCCTGTACAGAATAAAAATATTACAAAACATGCATCCTGTTTGCAATAAGGCACTAAAGTAAAATGTTATTGTCACGGTTTTCCTCCTCTTCGTCTGAAGAAGAGAGGCGAGAAGGATCGGAGGACGAATATGCGGCATGGTAAATGTCCATGGTTTTAATAGGAAAACTCAAACATGAACAACTACAAAACAAGAAACGTGAAAACCGAAACAGCCCTATCTGGTGCAGCAAACACAAAGACAGGAAACAATCACCCACAAAATACCCAAAGAATATGGCTGCCTAAATATGGTTCCCAATCAGAGACAACGATAAACACCTGCCTCTGATTGAGAACCACTCCAGGCAACCATAGACTTACCTAGACAACTAAACTGAACACAACCCCATTAATCTAATAAACCCCTAGACAAGACGAACACAATAAATCACCCATGTCTCACTCAGCCTAAACCAAAATAATAAAGAAAACAAAGATAACTAAGGCCAGGGCGTGACAGTTATGTCCTGAATACAAAGCTTTGTTATGGGAAAATCCAATACAACACTCACTGAGTGCCTAGGGACTAGGGAGCTTTTTAAGATATGAAGAAATGGAATAGAGCTAAGAGGAAAACCTGGTTTAGTCTGCTTTCCAACAGAAACTGGGAGAAAAAGGCACCTTACAGCAGGACAATAACCTAAAACATGAGGCCAAATATACTCTGGAGTTGCTTACCAAGACGACAATGAATGTTCCTGGGTGGCCTAGATAGTTTAAACTTAAAATCGGCTTGAACATCTATGGAAACACTTGAAAATGCCTGTCTAACAATGATCAACAACCAATTTGGCAGAGCTTAAAGAATTGTAAAAATAATCACGTGCAAATATTGTACAGTCCAGGTATGCAAAGCTCTTAGAGACTTACCCAGAAAGACTCACAGCTGTGATCACTGCTAAAAGTAATTGTACAAAGTATTGACTCAGGGGTGTGAATACTTGTATTCTTATGTACAGTATACTTCTATATCTTTATTTAATTTTCAATAAATTTGCTAACATTTCTGAAAACATGTTTTCACTTTGTCATTATGGGGTATTGTGTGTAGATTGGTGAGATTTATTTAATCCATTTTGAATTCAGGCTGTAACAAAATGTGGATTAAGTCACGGGGTATGAATACTTTCTGAAGGCACTGTAGCGACTGGGGATCATTTAAAAGCAGCTCAGTAAATGCATGGAGTTAAAACAAGTTGATGTGATAAAAGAGCAACCAAAAATAAGTTAAAGAATAGGACTAAATCAAATCAAACTTTAAAATAAAGTTTGATTCAATTTAGTCATACTCTTTATCATTTACTTTTGGTTGTTATGTAGACATGAATCCAACATGTTTATTATTACCATGTAGATTCAATTTGAAATCAACCAAGGCTTGAAACACTAGGCCTTAGGGTTTTTATTTATTTTTACTATTATTCTTACTATTTTCTATATTGTAGAATAATAGCGAAGTCATAAAAACTATGAAATAACACATATGGAATCAGGTAGTAAACAAAAAACTGTTAAACAAATCAAAATATATTTCATATTTGAGATTCTTCAAAATTCCACCCTTTGCCTTGATGACAGCTTTGCACACGCTCGGCATTCTCTCAACCAGCTTAATCTGGAAAGCTTTTCAAACAGTCTTGAAGGAGTACCCACATATGCTGAGTACTTGTTGGCTGGTTTCCATCCCAAACCATCTCAATTGGGTTGAGGTCGGGGGATTGTGGAGGCCAGGTCATCTGATGCAGCACTCCATCACTCTCCTTCTTGCTAAAGTCGCCCTTACACAGCCTGGAGGTGTGTTGGGTCATTGTCCTGTAAACAAATGATAGTCCCACTAAGCACAAACTAGATGGGATTTTTTTTTTTCACCGTTATTTAACCAGGTAGGCAAGTTGAGAACAAGTTCTCATTTACAATTGCGACGTTGGATGGAAGGCGTATTGTTGCAGAATGCTGTGGTAGCCATGCTTGTCACGTTCGTCATAATGATCGGACCAAGGCGCAGCGTGGTAAGCGTACATTCTTATTTATTTAACGAATGAACACGGAACAAATGAACAAAATAACAAAACGAATCGTGAAGCTAATATGAGTAGTGCAGACAGGCAACTAAACATAGAACAAGAACCCACAAACACAAAAGGGAAAATGAAAACCTAAATATGATCCCCAATCAGATACAACGATAAACAGCTGCCTCTGATTGGGAACCATATCAGGCCACCATAGAAATACATTGTGGCAAAAAGGTATTTAGTCAGCCACCAATTGTGCAAGTTCTCCCACTTAAAAAGATGAGAGAAGCCTGTATTTTTCATCATAGGTACACTTCAACTGCAAAACCGCCAGACATACAAAGCCCCTAGACAATACAAAAACTAGCATACTCACCCTAGTCACACCCTGACCTAACCAAAATAATTAAGAAAACAGAGATATCTCAGGTCAGGGCGTGACAATGCTGGTTAATTGTGACTTGAATTCTAAATAAACCACAGACGGTGTCACCAGCAAAGCACCCCCACACCATGACACCTCCTCTTCCATGCTTTAAGGTGGGAAATACACATGCAGAGATCATCTGCTCACCCACACCGCGTCTCACAAAGACACGGCTGTTGGAACCAAACATCTCAGATTTGGACTCCAGAACAAAGGACACATTTCCACCGGTCTACTGACCATTACTCGTGTTTCTTGGCCCAAGCAAGTCTCTTCTTCTAATTGGTGTCCTTTAGTAGTGGTTTCTTTGCAGCAATTTGACCACGAAGGCCTGATTCACACAGTCTCCCCTGAACAGTTGATGTTGAGATGTGTCTCTTACTTGAAATCTGTGAAGCATTTATTTGGGCTGCAATTTCTGAGGCTGGTAACTGTAATGAACTTGTCCTCTGCAGCAGAGGTAACTCTGGGTCTTCCATTCCTGTGGCGGTCCTCATGAGACCTTCATCAAAGCGCTTGATTGTTTTTGCGACTGCACTTGAAGAAACTTTCAAAGTTCTTGAAATAGTCCGTATTGACTGACCATGTCTTAAAGTAACGATGGACTGTCGTTTCTTTTTGCTTTTTTATGCTGTTCTTGCCATAATATGGACATGGTATTTTACCGAATAGGGCTATACCCCCTCTACCTTGTCACAACACAACTGATTGGCTCAAACACATTAAGAAGGAAAGTAATTCCATAAATGAACATTTAACGTCTTAAGGTATAGGGGGCAGCATTTTCACTTTTGGATAAATAGCGTGCCCAATTACAGCTTCCTGCTACTCATGCCAATAATATAAGATGTGCATCTTATTAGTAGATTTGGATAGAAAACACTCTGAAGTTTCTAAAACTGTTTGAATCATGTCTGTGAGTATAACAGAACTTATGCAAAACCCCGAGGACTAAACGTTCGGAATTTGTTTTTGAAGTCAGTGTCTATTCACTGGGTTCTCTTTGGCAAACGATATTTCTTAGGAACTTGTTTTCAGTTCCTACCGCTTCCACTGGATGTCACCAGTCTTTGGAATTTGGTTGAGGTTATTCATTTGTGCAATGAAGAAGTAGGGCCAACTAGGAACTGCGTAACACTGTTGAGAGTTGCGCAAGACTTGAAAAGTAGCTTGGTTTGTTGTGTTCCTGTATTGAACACAGACCCGTCTTCAATTTGATCGATTATTAACATTTAAAAATACCTAAAGTTGTATTACAAAAGTAGTTTGAAATATTTTGGTAAAGTTTATACACAATCATCTCCTTAGTTTTGTTGACGTTGAGTGTGAGGTTATTTTCCTGACACCACACTCCGAGGGCCCTCACCTGCTCCCTGTAGGCCGTCTCGTTGTTGTTGTTGTTGGTAATCAAGCCTACCACTGTTGTGTCGTCCGCAAACTTGATGATTGAGTTGGAGGCGTGCGTGGCCACGCAGTCGTGGGTGAACAGGGAGTACAGGAGAGGGCTCAGAATGCACCCTTGTGGGGCCCCAGTGTTGAGGATCAGCAGGGTGGAGATGTTGTTGCCTACCCTCACCACCTGGGGCGGCCCGTCAGGAAGTCCAGTACCCAGTTGCACAGGGCGGGGTCGAGACCCCGGGTCTCGCGCTTGATGACAAGTTTGGAGGGTATTAGGGTGTTAAATGCTGAGCTGTAGTCGATGAACAGCATTCTCACATAGGTATTCCTCTTGTCCAGATGGGTTAGGGCAGTGTGCAGTGTGGTTGAGATTGCATCGTCTGTGGACCTATTTGGGCGGTAAGCAAATTGGAGTGGGTCTAGGGTGTCAGGTAGGGTGGAGGTGATATGGTCCTTGACTAGTCTCTCAAAGCACTTCATGATGACGGAAGTGAGTGCTACGGGGCGGTAGTCGTTTAGCTCAGTTACCTTAGCTTTCTTGGGAACAGGAACAATGGTGGCCCTCTTGAAGCATGTGGGAACAGCAGACTGGGATAGGGATCGATTGAATATGTCCGTAAACACACCAGCCAGCTGGTCTGCGCATGTTCTGAGGGCGCGGCTGGGGATGCCGTCTGGGCCTGCAGCCTTGCGAGGGTTAACACGTTTAAATGTTTTACTCAGCCTCGGCTGCAGTGAAGGAGAGTCCGCATGTTTTGGTTGCGGGCCGTGTCAGTGGCACTGTATTTTCCTCAAAGCGGGCAAAAACGTTATTTAGTCTGCCTGGGAGCAAGGCATCCTGTTCCGTGACTGGGCTGGTTTTCTTTTTGTAATCCGTGATTGACTGTAGACCCTGCCACATACCTCTTGTGTCTGAGCCGTTGAAATGTGATTCTACTTTGTCTCTACACTGACGCTTAGCTTGTTTGATTGCCTTGCGGAGGGAATAGCTACACTGTTTGTATTCGGTCATGTTTCCGGTCACCTTGCCCTGATTAAAGCAGTGGTTCGCGCTTTCAGTTTCACGCGAATGCTGCCAGAAATCCACGGTTTCTGGTTTGGGAATGTTTTAATCGTTGCTATGGGAACGACATCTTCAACGCACGTCCTCATGAACTCGATCACCGAATCAGTGTATTCGTCAATGTTGTTGTCTGACGCAATACGAAACATATCCCAGTCCACGTGATGGAAGCAGTCTTGGAGCATGGAATCAGATTGGTCGGACCAGCGTTGAACAGACCTCAGCGTGGGAGCTTCTTGTTTTAGCTTCTGTCTGTAGGCAGGGAGCAACAAAATGGAGTTGCGGTCAGCTTTTCCAAAAGGAGTGCGGGGGAGGGCCTTATATGTATCGCGGAAGTTAGAATAGCAATTATCCAAGGTTTTACCAGCCCTGGTTGCGCAATCGATATACTGATACAATTTAGGGAGTCTTGTTTTCAGATTAGCCTTGTTAAAATTCCCAGCTACAATGAATGCAGCCTCAGGATATATGGATTTCAGTTTACAAAGAGTCAAGTAAAGTTCGTTCAGAGCCATCGATGTGTCTGCTTGGGGGGGAATATATACAGCTATGATTATAATCGAAGAGAATTCCCTTGGTAGATAATGCGGTCGACATTTGATCGTGAGGAATTCTAAATCAGGTGAACAGAAGGACTTGAGTTCCTGTATGTTGTTGTGACCACACCACATCTCGTTAACCATAAAGCATACGCCCCCGCCCCTCTTCTTACCAGAAAGATGTTTGTTTCTGTCGGTGCGATGCGTGGAGAAACCAGCTGGCTGCACCGATAGCGTCTCTCGAGTGAGCCATGTTTCCGAGAAGCAAAGAACGTTACAGTCCCTGATGTCCCTCTGGAATGCTACCCTTGCTCGGATTTCATCAACCTTGTTGTCAAGAGACTGGACATTGGCGAGTAGTATGCTAGGGAGTGGCGCGCGATGTGCCCGTCTCTGGAGCCTGACCAGAAGACCGCTTCGTTTGCCTCTTTTACGACGTCGTTGTTTTGGGTCGCAGGCTGGGATCCATTCCGTTGTCCTGGGTGAAAGGCAGAACACAGGATCCGCTCCGGGAAAGTCATATTCTTGGTCGTAATGATGGTGAGTTGACGCTGCTCTTATGTTCAGTAGTTCTTCTCGACTGTATGTAATGAAACCTAAGATGACCTGGGGTACCAATGTAAGAAATAACACGTAAAAAATAGAAAAAACTGCATAGTTTCCTAGGAACGCGAAGCGAGGCGGCCATCTCTGTCGGCGCCGGAAGTACAATATGCTCTTAGGCAGTGGTTCCTAAACTGTGGGGTATGCCGGCTCGGAACTCAGTCAGGTTTTAAACTTACCTTTGAAATGGTCAGAGCCATAAGGTTCTATCAGCGATTGCACACCCCTATAAAAACAGATTTACAAACGTCTTAGCATTTTGATACTCTTCACTTTAGGTACCTATATGGGTTATGAAAAATACACTGAAAAAAATATAAATGACATGTAAAGTGTTGGTCCCATGTTTCATAAGCTGAAATAAAAGGTCCAAACACACGTGCACAACCCCCCTCTACACACACAAACACATGCACATCCTTCCACACACAAAGGGCAGACATCTCCTCATGTCTTTGCAACAGAGGGGCCTCATGGCTTCTGCTGTTCCCCAGAGAGCAGCATTGTATTTAGGCTGATCATTAAGCAAGCTCTCGCTTCCTTTCTCCCTGGCTCTCTGTGCCTCCAGGCAACAAAGGCTCACATTGCCTGACCTCAAACCTGCTCTGTGTGGAGGCGTGCAGAGGAAGGAACAGAGCACCATTAACACTGACTGTCAGTTTTACACTTTCCCCCATTTCTCTCTCTTTCTCTCTCGCTCTCTCACGCATGGTCACACACACACACACACATACACACACACATACACACACATATACACACACACACACACACACACACACACACACACGCACACGCACACGCACATCCAGCCACACTGCACTGATATGGTAATCCCAGGTTCCTGGTAGCACAGTGTTTATAAGAGATTAACCTGTATTTACAGTACATTTACAACATTTACTTTTGATTTACAGTTGATTGAGTTGTCAACTAACATGACTTTCTTTTTTTTTAAACCATGTCATTAGATTTAGGTTCAAAGTCCTGAAATTCCTTCATGTTGATGACTTCTGTCAAATCCAATAAATTGTCCACATTCATTCAACGTCCCCAGAAGGAAAAACCCAAATTTGTTGAAATGACGTGGAAATTACGCTGATGTAGTTAACCAGTTTGTGTCCCGTGGGGGAGCATATGAGGTCTCTGCAGACCTGGGTTGTTGCACTCTTTGCCTGTATGTGCCACCTCGCCTGTTTTGTGTGTGGTCTCTTGCGAAATGTCCAACCGATTACAGTTTATGTAAAACAAAACAAGTCTGGAGAATCAATGTGCAATTCACAACGCGGGCTAGCTTTGTCGTCCGTGGCGAGTCTCCATAGAGACCCAGCACCATCCCACTTGTCCACCAGCTAAGAGAAGTATTACCATCTGAAGCCTTTCATTTGAATCAACCACTGCTTTGCACATGATAATCAATTCCACCACAATAATCTCTTGTTTACTCATCAAGTCAGTGTCTAAATAACACAGAAAGCCCAGAGGAATCGCACCGCATATCATTATTGTCATGGTTGCAAAAAATAACGACGAAAACATCTCGAAACCCTAGCTTAGCTCTTTAAAAGTATTTCTAGCTAGCCGCTCCTGCTTCCATCTCACAGCCTTATTAGTCATGTCATTTGGTCATGGGGCCTCAATCGTTTTCAATCAAATCAACTTCGCATTCCCCTTCTGAGAATATTCATCAGCCTCTCTCTATAGCTCCCAGATATCCAACCCTCCCCCATTCCTCCTCACTGAGGCCAATGGAGTGGGAGTAGAGTGTGCTGCTGAATTGAAGAGGACTGGTATTAGAGCCTCTTCACACTTACTACACTTTTCATAAAAATACCATCGGCAACATATATTGCTCAAATGTACACTTCAGTACTTGCCAGGTCTTGACCGCTACCTCTGACGGCAGTGCACGCATGACCCTCGCCATAAGGATTATGATGGGACCAGATTGTTTTTATAATCAGGTCATATCGTGTATTTTATCCTGGAAAAACTATTGGCCCTAGGTAGGATGAAAACAATAAAAACACTTTACACAGACAAAGCAACAACAACTGTGATTGGACAAAAATGAACAAAATAACTAACAGGGCTTAGCTGGTAGGAGATTCTAATGGGAAGATTATAAAACAGTTTTAAATACCTCAATGGACCGTAAAGGAAATCACACTACAAACCATCAACCTCATGCACTTAAGGAACTTGCGAATATCAGGGATATATTGGAAATAGGGCTATGTTCTGTATACCACCCCTACCTTTTCACAACACAAGTGATTGGCTCAAACGCATAAGAAGGAAAGGAATTCCACAAATTAACATTTATGAAGGCACACCTGATAATTGAAATGCATTCCAGGTGACTACCTCATGAAGCTGGTTGAGAAAATGCCAAGATTGTGCAAAGCTGTCTTGAAGGCAAATGTTGGCTACTTTGAAGAATCTCAAATATAAACATATTTTGTTTTGTTGAATACTTTTTTGGTTACTACTTGATTCCAAATGTGTTATTTCATAGTTTTGATGTCATCACTACTATTCTATTATGTAGAAAATAGTAAAAATAAAGAAAAACCCTTGAATGAGTAGGTGTGTCCAAACATTTGACTGGTACTGTATATAATATATTGTTTATTTGAATATAATTGAAAGACACTGTGACCTCTTCCTCAGGGTGTGTATTGCTACTGGACCAAAAAAGGTAACCCTAAAAAAAGTCAAAAACTGAATGACCCGACAAGACATGAACAATGCAACAGACCAGAATTCTAGAGACCCCAGGTAAAATGAATATGTTTTGAGAGCAATAGTATAGATGAAATTCAGTAATGTCATGTTTTTATAGCCTAAACTATGTTCACTAAATTACCAAAGGTATGTGGACACCTGCTCGTAGAACATCTCATTCCCAAACCATGCATGTTAATATGGAGTTGGTCCCCCCTTTGCTGCTATAACAGCCTCCACTCTTGTAGATGTAGGACTCTAAAAGTTTTGTACACCTGAATTGTACAATATTTGTACAATATTATTTTAACAATTCTTCAAGCTCCGTCAAGTTGGTTGTTGAGCATTGCTAGACAGTCATTTTCAAGACGATTTAAGTCAAAGCTGTAACTAGACCACTCATGAACATTTAATGTCAACTTGGTAAGCAACTCCAGAGTATATTTGGTCTTGAGTTTTAGGTTATTGTCCTGCTGACAGGTTAATTTGTCTCCCAGTGTCTGTTGCAAAGCTGACTGAACCAGGTTTCCCCTAGGATGTTTCCTGTGTTTAGCTATATTCCGTAATGTTTTATCCTAAAAAAACACCCTAGTCGTTGCCGATGACAATCTGGATATGAAGTTAATTTCTTTGCCACATTTTTTGCAGTTTTACTTTAGTGCCTTATTGCAAACAGGGTGTATGTTTTGGAATATTTGTATTCTGTACTGGCTTCCTTCTTTTCACTCTGTCCATTTAGATTAGTATTGTGGAGTAACTGCAATGTTGTTGATCCATCCTCAGTTTTCTCCTGTCACAAGCATTATGCTGTAACTGTTTAAAGTCACCATTGGCCTCATGGTTAAATCCCCGAGTGGTTTCCTTCCTCTCCGGCAACTGAGTTATGAAGGACGCCAGTATCTTTGTAGTGACTGGGTGTATTGATTCACCATCCAAAGTTGAATGAATAATTTCACCATGCTCAAAGTGATATTCAATGTACCCATCCAGCAATAGGGGCCCTTCTTTGTGAAGCATTGGAAAACCTCCCTGGTCTTTGTCGTTGAATCTATGTTTGAAATCCACTGTTCGACTGAGAGACCTTACAGATAACTAACTGTATGTGTGGGGTACAGAGATGAGGTTGTTCAAAAATCATGTTAAACACTATTAATGCACACATATTGATTCCATGCCACTTAATGTGTGACTTGTAAAGACAATTTTTACTCCTGAACTTATTTAGGCTTGCCATAACAGAGGTTGAATACTTTTTGACTCAAGACATTTCAGCTTTTCACTTTCCATTCATTTATAAACATTTCGAAAAACATAATTCCACTGACATTAAAAATCAAGGGGTGTGAATACTTTCTGAAGGCACTGTAAATGTCAGCAAGCCAGGCTAGTAATGTACATCAAAATAGCTATCTAGCCAGCTGGCTTTCTGCTTTGCTGAACACAGAATGTTAGAGCACTGTTCTTGAATGGCTAAATGGAGCCGTCTCGTCTCAAGACCTTGGCTAAAGTTTTGACATGGTGAATACTCCAGCCAACGACATGAGACGTTCTAAATCTAGACCATTCAGATCAAACAAACCGGCGCATTGTGTCTCATCTTATGTATCTGAACTGGGCTTTGTGGCTATTCTGTGCCAGTACACTTGTGTGAACTGAAGTAACTAGCCAGCCATCTAGCCAATATCAGCGTGGTTGTCAGACCACAGACATCAGAAATATAACACAACATTATTAAAGAAGGATTTTTAAGAGTTGAGACAATTGAGACATGGATTGTGTATGTGTGCCATTCAGATTGTGAATGGACAAGACAAAATATTTAAGTGACTTTGAACGGGGTACTGTAGTAGGTGTCAAGCGCACCGGTTTCTGTCAAGAACTGCAGCAGTGCTGGGTTTTTCACGCTCAACAGTTTCTCGTGTGTATCAAGAATGGTCCACCACCCAAAGAACATCCAGCCAAATTGACCCAACTGTGGGAAGCATTGGAGTCAACATGGGCCAGAATCCCTGTGGAATGCTTTCAACACCTTGTAGAGTTCATGCCCGGTGAAATTGAGGCTGTTCTGAGGGCAAAAGAGGGGGTGCAGCTCGATATTAGGAATGTGTTCATAATGTTTGGTATACTTAGTGCATTATCTAGCAAGCTATGTCTTACCTTTTCAGCAGAAAAAATGTCTAACTCTGGGACGCTTATGAATCCAACTCCCTTATAGTTCTCTCCACTGTGTAAACACAAATCTGAGGTTAACTCTCATCTTGGCCGGGGCTCTATCGCTTTCCCTGTCTGCTCTCCAAATTTCTCTTAGCTGGAGTAGTTGCTGCTGGGTCAGGTTGTTTGCCCCTTATGCCATGGTTGTAAGCTAGCTATCTACGCTAGCCAAGTGTTGGCTATGGGCTCAGCTAGCCAACTATCACACTGGCTCCTCACTGATGGCAAACACACCACTTATTGTACGCCCGCAAAATCTGGTGGGAAAAATCCAACCTGACAAGGAAATGAAAACCATTTAATACAGCGTCTCTCAGGCAGGCTAGAGGCGCAATATTGTTACTGTTGCATCACATTGGATGACCACCAGTGACTTATTGAAGGTTTTAAACATAAAAAAAAACACAAAAAGTTAAATATTGCAGCTTTGAAGTATATTATGTCACCAAGATAACTAGGATAGCCAGACGACATCCCTAGCCGCGTCCTCAGAGCATGCGCAGACCAGCTGGCTGGTGTGTTTACGGATATATTCAATAAATTCCTATCCCAGTCTGCTGTTCCCACATGCTTCAAGAGGACCACCATTGTTCCTGTTATCAAGAAAGCTAAGGAAACTGAGCTAAACGACTATCGCCCCATAGCACTCACTTCCGTCATCATGAAGTGCTTTGAGAGACTAGTCAAGGACCATATCACCTCCACCCTACCTGACACCTTAGACCCACTCCAATTCTCTTACCGCCCCAATAGGTCCACAGACGACGCAATCGCAATCACACTGCACACTGCCCTAATCCATCTGGACAAGAGGAATACCTATGTAAGAATGCTGTTCATCGATTACAGGTCAGCATTTAACACCATAGTACCCTCCAAACTCGTCATTAAGCTCGAAACCCTAGGTCTCGACCCCGCCCTGTGCAACTGGGTCCTGGACTTTCTGACAGGCCGCCCCTAGGTGGTGAGGGTAGAAAACAACATCTCCACCGCGCTGATCCTCAACACTGGGGCCCCACAAGGGTGCGTTCTCAGCCCCCTCCTTTACTAACCTGTTCACCCATGACTGCATGGCCATGCACGCCTTCAGCTCAATCATCAAGTTTGCAGACGACACTACAGTGGTAGGCTTGATTATCAACAACAACAAGAGAGCCTACAGGGAGGAGGTGAGGGCCCTCGGAGTGTGGTGTTAGGAAAATAACCTCTCACTCAATGTCGACAAATTAAAGGAGATGATTGTGGACTTCAGGAAACAGCAGAGGGAGCACCCCCCTATCCACATCAACGGGACAGTAATGGAGAAGGTGGAATGTTCTATGTTCCTCGGCGTACACATCACGGACAAACTGAAGTGGTCCACCCACACAGACAGCGTGGTGAAGAAGGTGCAGCAGTGCCTCTTCAACCTCAGGAGGCTGAAGAAATTTGGCTTGTCACCGAAAACACTGCTCCACCCACATCCGTAAGGCTCTCCAGAGGGTCGTACGGTCTGCACAACGCATCCCAGGGGGCAAACTATCTGCCCTCCAGGACACCTACACCACCCAATGTCACAGGAAGGCCAAAAAGATCAACAACCAAGGACAACAACCACCTGAGCCACTGCCTGTTCACACCGCTGTCATGCAGAAGGCGAGGTAAGTACAGGTGCATCAAAGCTGGGACCGAGAGACTGAAACAGCTTCTATCTCAAGGCCATCAGACTGTTAAACTGCCATCACTAACATTGAGTGGCTGCTGCAAACTTAAAATCACTAGCCATTTTAATAATTTAAAAAATGAATGCAATAAATGTATCACTTGTCACTTTAAACAATGTCACTTTATGTAATGTTTGCATACCCTACATTACTCATCTCATATGTATATACTGTACTCTGTACCATCTACTGCATCTTGCCTATGCCGCATGGCCATCGCTCATCCATATATTTATATGTACATATTCTTATTCATTCCATTACACTTGTGTGTATAAGGTAGTTGTTGTGGAATTGTTAGATTACTTGTTAGATATTACTGCACGGTCTGAACTAGAAGCACAAGCATTTCGCTACACTCGCTTTAACATCTGCTAACCATGTGTTTGTGACCAATAAAATTATAGAATTTGCAGAGTCTGTCAATGCTGTGCATATGCAAGCTCTTCATATAATGGTGTACTATGCAATGTGTGCAGCATTTAAAAAGCACAGTTGCTTTTATTGAACTAAAGCATAATGTTGTAAAGCTGGCCGAACAACACAAGCTAGCCTAATAGATTATTTCACCTAAATAACTAGAATATTTTGCAGAATCTCCCAGCATTTATATGCAGCAGCGCATATGAATGCTCTTCATTGGTGTGCAGTGTGTGCATCAGTGAAAAAAGCAGAGTAGCTTGCATAGCAGTTAACCTCAACACAACCCTTTGAATTAAAAAATAATAATACAGCTACTAAAGTTTTGTCGTGATTTGATGTAATCCACGCATTCGTTGTTGGTTGGCTCAATGAACACGCTACATCTGGCTATATCTAATGACTAGCTACGTAATCTCACCCGCCAGCCGGCCCTCTCTCTGTTGAGACGTTTTGCTTTCAGAGTGCCTCAGAATGGGACTTGAATGGCAGGAGCGGCAAAAATAGCCGGCGGTTTTAATTGGCTGATCTCACCATCTAGCACCTCCCACTTTTTTTGCAAGCGTCGCAGTTAATGAGCTAAACATGGAAGTGAGTTCGGGAAAGCATGCATCTAATAAATAGTTTACATGCCCGAATCAATTTGGCTCTCCAAAAATAATACGGTCGATCTGGCTAGTTTCACAATTTTTCAAAGTCCCATCTAATACAGCTCAAACAGGCTTGCTGGGATCTCCCGTCTAGATTTGAACCCTTTTTTAAAGTCCCGCTTTGAGGCAAAGTTTTGCCAGGCTCTCTCTATGCGCCAGCAATTCGAGACTGGGGACGAGGTTACTAGCTACGGGCATTATCATCCATGTTTCCCACACTTTCATCCTAATTTTATTCACAGTGAGTGGTGAGATATCTACCTTTTCGTTGGGCATCATCCTAAAAGATAAGTAAGTAGCACGCCTATATATATATACTGTATATATACTCACACTACATGACCAAAGGTTTGCATGTCACATGTGCAACCAGAGGGAAAAAAACCTAGACCACCTTTACTCCGCACACAGAGACACATACAAAGCTCTCCCTCCATTTGGCAAATCTGACCATAATTCTATCCTCCTGATTCCCGCTTACAGTTTTTGAAAAGTAGCCAACTTTAAGGCAAAACAAGGGAGGCATTATGTACCTGGTATTCCAACTGATTATAGGCTACCAACAACTTAACTCTCCGTCACAGAGTTTTGATGAAAAATGCCTATCTGATAATCACACACGGATATTTATTGCTGACCAGCAAATGTCACTAATGTGCATTTTAGACACATAATGAAGCGCAGAGTATCAAAACGAATTCAGGCACAATTTGGCAGAAGCCTTCAGAACGCCTCAGTTTCCCATCACTACTGACAATGTCAAAATAGGAGTTTTAAGTTAACATCAACCAAATGATAAAACCACATAAACTGGTACAACATTTCCACTGACAATTAGGCACAAATACAACATATTTTAGACCAAGCCCCCAAATATGATCATGAGCTCCCACCTGCACATTGCCCCCACGACACATCTGAGTGCAGTAATGAGTTTTCCTAATGCTGCATTCGTAACCAAGTGGGAAGTGGGAATTTACCACATACAACTGGGAACAATCCACTTGAACCACCCTCCAACTGGTAATTACTAGTGGAAACGCATCTATCATCCCTCAGCTCCAACTTCTCCCACATGCTGACCTCTGATGTCCCCCACTAAGGAAAATACCTTGATAACAGCATTTTTTTCCCAGTTAAATGTAACAGCAAAACATTATTTATAAAAATCTATCAATATGGTTTTTGAACTAGTTTACAAGCATTATAGCTGTATTTTTAGTTTTATGTTTGGTTCATGAGCTTTTTGGCCATTAGACGTTTGGTGTTTCTCAACGATTTTAAAGCATGTGTATTCTGCCCTTGAGTTGCGTTCCCATGCAAAACTAGACAGATAGCTAACAACTAAGTCTTCAATAAAACTACCAAGGCGTGACTTTTCTTGAATGAATATATTGAAAACGTTTATGTTGTGAAACTGCAAAATACAGAAAAGAATATACTTTAGTATTCAATTCACACCGACATACTGTAGCTGTACATTAAACATTTGAAGTTGCATAAATACAAAGCACGTGCTAAGGTACCATGCATCTGGCATGATGCCAAACCATATAGCTAATTGTTAACCATATGGTAATTGGCTCCTTTCTTTAATCTAATAATGTATAACCATCTATGTAGAATAACAAAGCATATTACACTAGAAACAGTAACATAACTACAGTATTGTATATTTTACCATTCGTTTGCATGACGCATGAGCAAAGTAATACAGCTAACGACATACATTAAAGGTATTGCAATTTGTGAGTAAATGCAACCAACATTGATATGTAAGCAACTCTATCAATAACAAGATTATCATCATTAGCTAAATGCTTGAATCGAACTTACAAACAAATATTTTTCCAAGGCTGAAGCGTGACAAGAAATAACTACATTGAAAGACCTGCACCGTAGCGTTGTTTGTAGCTGCTTCTATGCGTGCAAAACAAATTCTGTACTTCCTGTTTGCGTCGTCTTTCTAAGTACCAGAAAGCGCCACTAGGGGGCAAATAACACCATTGAACACAATGAAAATCCAATTTAACCATTGTAATAAAATTATCTGTTACCTTCTAACAGGATGGCAGCACAATGTGAATGCATCCAATTGGTATTTATGACTTCACAGCAGGCAAATTCCCACTTCCCACATGATTATGAACACAGCTGTATATTGAATATGTTGGAAAAATGTACCGTTGTAATAGGTTATCCGCACATGTATCCTAATAGGTACCGGCCATTACCATGTGAGTTCTTATGTGTACCTCTGAAGGTAACTTTACTTTGAAGTCCAAAGTGTAGAAGTACAGGGGAAATCAATTACTGACACAGACGTGGTGGCGTAGCAGGAAGATCGGAATGCTGAACCAAGAGGTTGTGGAGTTCAAATACCATGTAAGGACAGTAATTATTATGTTGAATAATAATTACTGTGTAAATGTGTGAGTTGAAAACACCATTGAGCGTGTAGCATAATGACTGATTTTTGTTTGCAGGGCATCACCTCGTAAAAATTTGAATCCACGTGTAAAAATGTAAATCCACATGTGAAATATCATCACGTGAAGTGTTCCAAAAACACATGGTTACACATGATTTCGCATGTGCAAAACATGTGGAAATGTCACGTCAAATCATGCAATTTTCCACATGTGAAATCAGGTGAGGGTGAGTCCCTCACAAAACGTTCCCCAACAACACTTTGGTATTATTCCTATGCATTAATCACTTTGCAGTTCGGGGATATCACTTCCCCCAGCCCCCAATGCAACATGCTGAAACCCCTTGCCTCGTTGAACATACAGAGTTGAAGAAACAGAGATTGCACAGACCCCATTACTCCCCCTCTCTTTCTCTCAATACAATTCAACAAATGCTTCATTGGCATAAATGGATGCTTGCTAGAGTTGCCAAATCAATGTGTATGAAGTATTATATAAATGAAAAACATGTTTGAGCAACAATAATAATATATACCATCTCTCTCCCTCTCTCTCTGTTCTCTGAATCTGCTCAGCATATGGTGAGGTTGCTTTCAGGTCAGAGTCGGGTTCACGGCGACACTACCCTGCTGGGGTGGAATGTTTAGAGTGAATCCACATTAGTTATTTTTCTACCTCCTCTCAGGGTGAGGCAGCTGTCCATCATGTGCACCTCTGTGTGGCTGGGCTCAAGGGTCACGGTAGCCCCTGGTATTTTTCAAGACATCAAGGCTATCAGGAAGTGGAGCAGCCACTTACTCAAGGTCAGTCAGAGGAGAACGTAAACGTAACCTCTCTGGGGAAGAAGTGAAAACGCAGTGTAAGCCAGTGAATGGACAGTAATACGATTGTTGAGTCACTTATAGAGATTGTTCCCTTTAAATCTCATATATAAGTGCCTTCAGACAGTATTCGCACGCCTTTACTTTTTCCACATGTTGTTGTGTTACAGCCTGAATTTAAAATTGATAACATTTAGATTTTGTGTCACTGGCCTACACACAATACCCCATCATGTCAAAGTGGAATTATGTTTTTAAAATGTTTTACAAATTAATCAAAAATGAAAAGTTGAAATGTCTTCAGTCAATAAGTATTCGACCCCTTTGTTATGGCAAACCGAAATAAGTTCAGGAGAAAATATGTGCTTTACAAGTTGCATGGACTCCCTCCGTGTGCAATAACAGTGTTTAACATTATTTTTGAATGACTACCTCGTCTCTGTATCCCACACATACAATTATCGTACGGTCCTTTAGTCGAGCATTGAATTTCAAAGACAGATTCAACAACAAAGACCAGGGAGATTTTCCAATGTTTTGCAAAGAAGGGAACCTATTGGTAGATGGGTAAAAAAAAAAAGAAGCAAACATTGAATACCTCTTTGAGCATGTTGAAGTTATTAACTACACCCAGTCACTACAATGATACAGGCATCCTTCAAAAACTCTGTTGCTGGAGAGGAAGAAGACCACTCAGTCCAATGGTGACTTTAAAACAGTTACAGAGTTGAATGGCTGTGATAGGAGAGAACTGAGGATGGATCAACAACATTGTACTTACTCCTCAACTCTAACCTAAATGACAGAGTAAAAAGGAAGCCTGTACAGAATATAAATATTCCAAAACATGCATCCTGTTTGCAGTAGGTAAGTAAAGTAAAACTGAAAAAAAATATGGCAAAGAATTGTACTTTATGTTGAATACAAAGCTTTATGTTTGGGGTAAATCCAACACATCACTGAGTATCACTCCTTATATTTTCAAGCATGCATCGTGTTATCGGTATGCTAGTCATCGGTAAGGACTAGGGAGTTTTTAGGATAAAAATAACCGAAATAGAGCTAAGCACAGGCAAAATCCTAGAGGAAAACCTGGTTCGGTCTGTTTTTCAACAGACACTGGAAACAAATTCACCTTTCAGCAGGACAATAACCTAAAACAAAAGGCCAAATATACACTGGAGTTGCTTACTAAGACGACAATGATTGTTCCTGAGTGGCCGAGTTAGAGTTTAGACTTAAAATCAGTTTGAAAATCTGCGGCAAGACTTGTAAATGGCTGCCTAGCAATGATCAACAACTAACTTGACAGCGCTTGAAGAATTTTATAGGCCTTAGAGAAAGACCCAGAAAGACTCACCGCTGTAATCGCTGCCAAAGGTGATTCTAATATTTATTGACTCAGGGGTGTGAATACATATGTAAATGAGATATTTCTGTATCTCATTTTCAATAAATTAGCAAAAATGTCAACAGCTAAAAAATCACTTTGTCATTATGGGGTATTGTGAGTACTGTAGATGGGTGAAAAAAAATCAATTTGATCAATTTTAAATTCAGGCTGTAACACAACAAAATGTGGAATAAGTCAAGGGGTATGAATACTTTCTGACGGCTCTGTAGATGTTATGATAGTGTCAGTAATTGTATTGTGTTGTTTATCCAGTGTTTCCATTGTTTATTCAAAATCAAATGTGGTGGGATAGTGTCACCTTGTAAAATCATGTAAATGTATGTATTTTTCAGTCTTTTCAGTATTTTTATCTTCAGCTGTTTTTCATGCGTCTCTCAAGGATAACGTATGACCTTTTCCTCTTTAGACCATGTTGTCCTGCTGTCGGGTCCCACAGAACCTCACACAAGGGCACAAAGACAGTTGCCGAGTGAAGAGTTCCAGGGCAGTAAGCAGCAGTGACAAATTGGTGGCCATTTTAGGTCACAGGCAACCCGCTCCCCCCATTATTCATCGGAGCCCACTGTGATGGAACTAATAAAGCCAGCTTGTTGCTGTGGCCACAAACATATGTTTTGGCTCTCCTGCCGATCCATTTCGCTCTTTCAATATACCCATTAATGAGCAATCTGTGGGTGTTGCCTTGTTCTTTTAGGCAACGAGGCACGTTTATTTTCCAACTGTTGGCATAGTCATGTTTGAACACTGGCTCCAGGAAACAGTAATTATTATTAAATGCAATGTTGTTCTGTGCTGTCTTGGGCTGACATTATGGGGCTGAGAGAACTCCTGCTAGCTAAGGGTGTGTGTCCACTGTCGTAGCGTTGACTATCAGTAAATGTGAAGACTTATATTTATCAAGTCAATTCTCTATGTGTAATTATTCCGTGATTAAAACGAATCACGGAATAGTAATTAACTAGGAAGTTGGGAACAATAGGAAAATGTTGTTTATAGAGTTGCAATTCCCCGAATATAACTCTTTTAATATTTTATTATCTTACCGATTGCAGTTTTCAATTAACGTATTATTACCTCATCAATCTCAATCCTGAATGTCGCAAACCCTTGGATATCTGCACGAACCCTAGCATCAAATCATGAATCAGCGATATACAAATTGGCTTAATTATTTAGTTACTAACTAACGAATCAGTCACAGTATTGCATAAACACACATACAATTAGTTATACATTGGGTACTAACATGACACGAGGAAAGGTCCCTAGTGGACGAAACGAACGAAACGGCTTGGTAGACAAAGGAAATGGGTGTGTAATGGATGCGTGCTGGTGGCAGGGAAGTCAGGCGCAGGAGAGTGAACTTGGAATAAACGGAGCAGTTTAATAAATGCTAAAAAAAATCTCTAAAAACCAATAATATAAAAGGGTATAAAAAACGTTGCACACCAGAACATGACTAGCACAAAACATATAACAAACAATCACCGACAAAGACATGAGGGGTTAAAGGGTTAAATACACAATATGTAATTGATGGGATTGAAACCAGGTGTGATGGAAGACAAAACAAAACCAATGGAAAATGAAAAACACATCAGCGATGGCTGGAAGGTCGGTGGCGTCGACCGCCGAACACCGCCCCGAACAAGGAGAGGGACCAACTTCCGCGGAAGTCGTGACAGTAACCCCCCCCACCTTGACGAGCGGCTCCAGCTGCGCATTGACACCGACCTCGGGGACGACCCGGAGGGCGAGGTGCAGGGCGATCCGGATGGAGACGGTGGAACTCTCGCAGCATTGAAGGATCAACACATCCTCCACCGGAACTCAGCATCTTTCCTCCGGACCATACCCCTCCCAGTCCACGAGGTGCTGAGGTCCCCTCGCCCGACGTCTCGAATCCAGTATGAAACGAACGGAGTGCGCCGGGGCCCCCTCGATGTCCAGAGGGTGGGCAGAGGAACCTCCCGCACCTCAGACTCCTGGAGTGGACCAGCCACCACCGGCCTGAGGAGAGACACATGGAACGAGAGGTTAATGCGGTAATCGGGGGGAATCTGTAACCTGTAACAAACCTCGTTCACTCTCCTCAGGACTTTCAATGGCCCCACCGCGGACCCAGCTTCCAACAGGGCAGGAGTAGAGGCAGGTTTCGGGTCGAGAGTCAGACCCGGTCCCCCGGTGCGAACACCGGGGCCTCACTACGGTGACGGTCTGCGCCAACTTTCTGGTGCTGTACGGCACGCTGAAGGTGGACATGGCGCACTGAAGGTGGACGTCCCATGTTTCCTCCACGCGCTGGAACTAGTCATCCACTGCAGGAGCCTCGATCTGAGTCAGAACCTGCTGATACCCCAATACACACTGGAAGGGAGAGGGTCCGGGGGAGGAGTGGCGGAGCGAGTTCTGGGCCATCACTGCCCAGGGCACAGACGCTGCCCACTCCCCCGGCCGGTCCTGGCAATAAGACCTCAGAAACCTACCCACATCCTAGTTAACTCTCTCCACCTGCCCATTACTCTCGGGGTGAAAACCTGAGGTAAGGCTGACCGAGACCCCCATACGTTCCATGAACGCCCTCCAGACCCTCGAAGTGAACTGGGGACCCCGATCAGACAGTATATCCTCAGGCACCCCGTAGTGCCGGAAGACGTGTGTAAAGGGCCTCCGTAGTTTAAGGCCGTAGGGAGACCGGGCAAAGGAAGGAGACGACAGGACTTAGAAAACCGATCCACAACGACTAGGATCGTGGTGTTACCCAGTGAAGGAGGAAGATCGGTCAGGAAATCTACCGACAGGTGCGACCACGGCCGTTGTGGAACGGGTAAGGGTTGTAACTTACCTCTGGGAAAGGTGCCTAGGAGCCTTACACTGGGCGCACACTGAGCAGGAGGAAACATAAACCCTCACATCCTTAGCCAAAGTGGACCACCAGTACGTCCCACTAAGACAGCGCACCGTCCGACCGATGCCAGAATGACCAGAGGAGGGTGACGTGTGGGCCCAATAGATCAGCCGGTCGCGGATAGCAGACGGAACGTACAGACGCCCAGCTGGACACTGGAGGGGAGCGGACTCTGCACGTGACGCCCGCTCAATGTCCACATCCAGCTCCCACACTACCGGCACCACCAGGCAGGAGGCGGGGAGTATGGGAGTGGGATCCATGGGTCGCTCCTCTGTGTCATACATGCACACCAGAACATGACTAGCACAAAACATATAACAAACAATCACCGACAAAGACATGAGGGGTTAAAGGGTTAAATACACAATATGTAATTGATGGGATTGAAACCAGGTGTGATGGAAGACAAAACAAACAGACAATGCATCTGCCTTAACGTTCTGGGAGCCTGGTCTGTAAGAAAGGGTGAACACAAAACGGGTGAAAAACATGGCCCACCTTGCCTGGCGAGAGTTCAGTCTCCTCGCTGCCCGGATGTACTTCAGATTGCAGTGGTCAGTCCAGATGAGAAAACGGTGTCTCGCCCCCTCAAGCCAATGTCTCCGAATCCCTGCGTCAGGGGTACATCCGGTCCTCCACTTCACCAGCCTCCTCAAGTTTATTTTTTTGTGAAGAAGAAGGAGGGAGGTCTGCGCCCGTGTATTGACGACCAGGGGTCTTAATCAGATCACTGTGAGGTATAGTTATCCGCTACCGCTCAAATTAATGAAATTCCCAGCCGCGCCTGAATCGACGAGCGCCTTATGCTGGGAATGCTGGGAAACCAATGGAAAATTAAAAATGGATCAGCGATGGCTAGAAGGTCGGCGACGTCGACCGCCGAACACCGCCCGAAAAAGGAGAGGGACCAACTCCGGAGGAAGTCGTGACAGGGTGGGGACAGCTCAAGAGCGGGGAAACTCCGAGAGGACCCACTGTAGTATAGTTCATAATTACCCTCATGTCAATGCTAATACTTTGAGCATGAACAGCCACTCATTAGAAAATAAATAGCAATTTACGTATCTACGAGTGTAGGCCTTTTTTGTCCCTCTCGGTGATCGCTGGTCCGTCTGCTGGATAATAGTTAGAGAGTCTGGTTGCATCCACCAGAGATCAAAGTCTTCCGTAGTTGGAGGTTGTTTATTTGGATACGTCAGAGTACCATTCGGAAATGTTCTTAGATCGGATGCGTTTACCAGACTAAAGGATTTAAACGGCTGCAGCCTGAATAATTGGTCTTTAGTTTGTCGATTTCTTCACCATTTCAGCGTGGGTGATGATCTCCACTTTCTCTGGTCTTGTCCTTTTGTAGAGTTGTAGTTTGTTAAACCACTACACACACCAGCATCTCTAGAGAGTAGTTTTCATTTCAATGTGGGGACCCCGTCCCGGCGTTATCTTGACAAAATGTACATTTTTGTCCTTTTATTCTGGAGTAGAAAAGGGGGCGTTCCATGACGCCGATGTAAATGTCTGTGCACACGGGTTGTGGTCACTGACTAGTTGAACCTTTACATGAAAAACCCTACTCTCATTTAGAGGGCTAGCATCACATTTCACATTTTCAAAAGTAGTCACATGCTCAATCATTAATTTTATACAACATTCAGATGTAAACCTGGGAAATATACACATTCAGAGAAACAGTAATGATGTTCTGCTGTGGTAGTTGCATTACAAATTAGATGATTGTTCTTTGAATACCCACGGACAATTTCAACTGGTTGGAATACAGAAATATTGTTACATTATTCAACCTTTTGAGGTTACCGTACTGCAAAGTCTTTCTCTGTGGTAACAAAGGGACTCTCAACCTTCATTTTGGCAGAGTGGGGTAAAGAGTTTTAGGTATTTATGACCGTCATAAACCTGTGGTGGGAGAGAGAGTGAGAGAGAGGGCTATGATCCTCACCCCAAAAGAGCTCGTCGTGACACCACACCCATGTGCACATGTACTGCACGGCTCATTTTTTAAAAGAGACTCGGGTCTCAATATGACTCCCTGTTAAAATAAAGGTGAAATAATAAAATACATGTGGGTGCGCACGTACGTGCATGTTTGTGTGTCTAGCAGGACTGGAGGGGCTCAGAACTAGGGGCCTGGGAGAGTGCTGCTTATACTTCCAGTGTCTTAATGTGATAAGACAGATAGCAAACACAGCTGACAAGCGCTACAACCTGGGACTTACATTATCTATTTCCTGCCCTGAAAGAGGGGGGGGGGGCAGAGAGATAGAGAGGGGAGAAGAGAGAGAGGGGTAATAGAGTGAGGGAGGAGATGGCGAGGGACAAATTCACATATACGTGTATTAAAGTAGTCAAAAGCTTAGTATTTGGTCCGATATTCCTACAAACTTGTTGGATGCATTTGCTGTTTTGATTGTGTTTCAAAAATGTTTTTGCCCAATTGATATGAATGGTAAATTACAGAATGTATAGTGTATAGTAATGTAGAGATTATCCTGAATGAATCGTGAATAATGATGAGTGAGACAGTTAGACAGGCATAAACATAGACATGCTAACCTCTCCTGTTACTGTAATGGTGAGAGGTTAACATGTCTTGGGGATATGATGTTTGTACGTATGTAACTTTGTCACTCATCATGATTCACGATTCATTTAGGACTATCCATAATCATGGTAGCATCCACATTAATGTAGAAATGTTTAGAAACATATTCTATTCTATTCTTATTTACAATAAAAGTGACTCCAAAATGATACAATACACAATTCTATTGGGCACAAAATAATCTGAAACACAACCCAAATAAACGGCAAATGCATCTAACATAGAGATACAAGCTTGAGGTAATCATTGCGTGCTACGAATATGAGACAAAACACTAAACCTTTGATTACTTTAATACACATATGTGAATTTGTCCCAATACTTTTGGTCGCCTAAAATGAAGGGACTATGTACAAAAAGTGCTATAATTTCTAAACGGTTCACCCGATATGGATCGGTCTGCATTCTAACCTCATAGTCATTGTGTCATTTCAAATCCAAAGTGCTGGACAACAGAGCTAAAACAACAACAAATGTGTCACTGTCTCAATCCTTTTGGAGCCTCACTGTATCATGTGTGTTTATGGAATGTATAAAGTGGTCCACATTACTCCTAGCAGAATTTGGCTCGGCGAAGCGAACGTCTGTGCCTCGCATACTCCCTTAAAAAAGCATTTCCTTGAAAGACGAAAACAAAGTATCAATTTGACTGTTTGTCCCTCTTACGACGCCATACAAAACATAGCCATAACACCTCCTCAAAAAGATACATCAAGAAATCAGTAATGTTGACGTTTTTGCAGAGGAGGTCTTAGTCGCTCAATTTTACATCCAACTAAGATGTTCGGTGTAGTATTTCTCAAGTGACAATTTGCATAAAAACTTGTCGTCTCTTGTTGAACGACAACAACCACTTCATTGAAGAATCCCTACGGTTGACCAATCACCTATGAAGGGGTGTAGACTTTGGCTACTGAACTTCAGCTTGCCTCAAGAAAAAAAATGTACTGTGTTCGAACAGCTGAAAATAACCACATGACCCTCTGCGCCTCTCCTCTCCGTGCAGCACAGCAGCAGTGGCGCTGTGCCAACAGTAGAATACTAATGAGAGAACGAGCGGGGCCCATCTCCCTTGTTAATGATTCAATCTCCCCTAACCACTGACCACGTAGGCATGGCAGCAAGGCCCACAGTACTGCAGCGCTGCCCGAGATATAAAAAGCATCAGGGAGAGAGGGGGGAAAATAGAGTAGGAGAGGGGTGGGAGACAGACAGAAGGAGGGAGTATGAGTGTGGAATGCTTCCTTATTTCCCATAGAGAGGGAAATATAAAAGCAGAGAGAAATATAAAGAGGCAGAAAGACAACGAGAAGGAAATGGCCAGGCAGACAGAGAAACAAGAGAGAGCGAGAGACAGAGAGAGAGAGAGAGAGAAACAAGACAGAGAGAGAGAGAGAGGGTGAGATGAGAGAGAGATCCAAAAAGAGGCTAGCTGGGCGCAGGGGGGCTCAGTGCAGCAGCTAGAGTCAGCCTGAGGACTCCTGAACCCAGCTTCAGCCCAGATTAGCCCATTTTTTTCTCTCTCTCTCTGGGCTCTGGTGCAGCATTTCCAATGAGGATTTACTGCTGTGTTTCACACAAAAGGTTCAGACTTCTCTGCTTCCATCTACGCAGGCCAGAACCCATGTCTCACTGGGCCAGGGCTCCGGTGGACCTGCTCTGACTTGGAGCCAAGGGAAGGCCCTGAGTGCTTGTCACCTTTCATTTACATAACAATGGCTAACTGTGAACTTTAACACCTTCTCACAAAGCAACAGTCTTGAAGGAAGCTGAGGTTGTTGATACTGCTCGCCCCACGTCTTAAGTGTCACACTACTGATGGAAGAAAATAACACTAGAGCTTGCATTAACATAAATGGTAAAGCACCATGAGATGCCTGGCAGGGGCTCTGTGTACCTACCTCCTTGCACATATTTTGTTATCTGCTTTCCAAATGTTCAACATGTAATCACCCAAGGACAAAATCATCTCCACTATATATACAAAAGTATGTGGACACCCCTTCAAATGAGTGGATTTGGTTATTTCAGACACACTTGAACACACCTGTGGCTGACAAGTGTATAAAATTGAGCACACTGCCGTGCAATCTCCATAGACAAACACTGGCAGTAGAATTGCCTTACTGAAGAGCTCAGTAACCTTCAACATGGCACCGTTATAGAATACCACCTTTTCATCAAGTCAGTTTTTCAAATTTCTGCCTTGCTAGAGCTGCCCCGGGTCAACTGTAAGGGCTGCTATTGCAAAGTGGAAATGTCTATGAGCAACAATGGCTCAGCCGTGAAGTGGTAGGCCCCACAAGCTCACAGAATGGGACCACCGAGTGCTGAAGTGCGTAAAAATCATCTGTCCTCGGTTGCAACACTCACTACCGAGTTCCAAACTACCTCTGGAAGCAATGCCAGTGGAAACACAGTCTCTGGAGTGATGAATCACGTTTCACCATCTGGCAGTCCAACAGACTAATCTGGGATCGGTGGATGCCAAGAGAATGCTACCTGCCCAAATGTATTGTGTCAACTGTAGTGCCAAGTTTGGTGGGTGAGGAATAATGGTATGTGTCTGTTTTTCATAGTTCAAGCTAGTCCCCTTAGTTCCAGTGAAGGAAAATCTTAACATTGCTTCCACTACAGTTTACAATGACATTCTAGACGATTCTGTGCTTCCAACTTTGTGGCAACAATTTGGGGAAGGCCCCTTTCCTATTTCAGCATGACAATACACCCGTTCAAAAACAAGGTCCATACAGAAATGGTTTGTTGAGATCGGTGTGTAAGAACTTGACTGGCCTGCACAAAGCCCTGACCTCAACCCCATTGAACATCTTTGGGATGAATTGGAACACCGACTACGAGCCAGGCCTAAATTGGCCAACATCAGTGCCCAACTTCACTAATGCTCTTGTGGCTGAATGGAAGCAAGTCCCCGCAGCAATGTTCCAACATTTAGTGGAAAGGCTTCCCAGAAGAGTGGATGCTGTTATAGCAGCAAAGGGAGGACCAACTCCATACTAATGCCCATGATTTTAAAATGAGATGTTCGATGAGCAGGTGTCCACATACCTTTGGTCATGTAGTGTATGTACACACTGAAAGCGCTATAGTGAGGATCTGTGAAAAATAATAACATCTTAGACAAAACATACATTCAAAGACTGGTTTTCCTCAGATACTAACTTCCCTATACTGCAGTGCTTTTGGTTCCACATAAGGAATACGATGCCATTTGGGATGCAACCACTGTTGGGTGGAAATATCTGTTCCAGCTTGCATCGTAGTTACTCTTAAAATAAGCTGAGGGCTGTGACTGTGAACCATAAAGAGCCTTGTATCTCCCTTGCCTAGTACAATTCCCATCCCTTAGACAAATAATGTGGGTGTTAACTGACAGTTCACACGCTTGCCAGGCCCTCTGCTCTCTCTCACTCTCTCTCCCCTCTCCTTCACACACATTCCAACCTCCCTGAAACACACACACATACACACCACTCTATCTCCTTCTCTCACACGCAGAGATTACACACTGCCTCTCACAGCCACTCAGACGGAACGATCTTTACGCCAACCAATCAGATTCGAGGCGGGTTCCCATCACAGTGTTGCCCTGCAGCGTACACAAGGTGTCACAATTCACACCAACCTGAGCAGGTAACACAAACACACACACACACATGCACTCACTGACACACACACACACACACACACACACAGGGTTGGAGAATGTGTAATCTGATTACAAAATAACTAACTGTAATCAGTTACGTTACCAGTAAGAAATGACATTAAATTCTGCGTTGAAATAACCAGCAAATATAATTTTGTTACACCTGAACGAGCCTGACACAAGTCAGAGACCACTTTGATGACACACCAAATTTTGTCTTCTTCTAATGCCTCTTGCTGAGGAGTAATTTTGTCCGCTCATACAGGAGCAATAAAAGGCCTAGTTCATTCATTTTGTGATAATTTGTATTCACATTATTAGTTGATTTTTCATACATACATTTTTATCAGGGGGGTGCTGCAGCACCTTCAACACCCCTATTTCCCACGGCTATTTCCCCACGTGGAGGTTTGTTCTCTCAATTGGCTCAAAGTCAAGTTGTCGGCCACTGCCGAGCATTGCGATTCTACAAGTAAAAACGTCAGGTTTCATCGGTGCCAGGTCGGGACGTCTTTTGTTTGGGGCGGCAGGGTAGCCTAGCGGTTAGAGCGTTGGACTAGGTTAGAGCTGACAAGAGCTGACAAGGTACAAATCTGTCGTTCTGCCCCTGAACAGGCAGTTAACCCACTGTTCCTAGGCCATCATTGAAAATAAGAGTTTGTTCTTAACTAACTTGCCAAGTTAAATAAAGGTTAAAAAAAAGCAAGAGAAGGAACATCCTCCTAGTGTGATAACTACTGTTGTGTCTTTGGCTATGCTGGATTAAGTGATATGATGATATCATGCTATTCTATAAAATCCTTCCTCTGTAATTAGTATTACTTGATTAAGATAATCATGTAAATGTAATTAACTAGAAAGTCAGGGCACCACGAAATAATATTTATAGAATATCTTCCGAATAAACTCTTAAAGATCTAGTAATATTTTACATTAATAGCAATAAATATTGATCGTTATTTCAGTCTCATCATTTCAGTCTCATCTGAAAGTTGTAAATTATTGGTTATCTTCACGAACCCTGGCTAACAGGTTGAATCAGCAATACAAAATTGGGTTTAATAATTTATTTACTAGATACCTAACTAATCACACTTAATTACATATACACAGAATGAATCATACATTGATTACAAATGATGTCATAAAGGAAAACGTCCCTAGCGGACGAAACAGATATGACAGCTGGTTACACAAAGAACAGGGGTTGGGTTTGAGTGAAAGAGCGGGAAGACTGAAGAACAAAGGGAGAAGCGATGTCTCTATCGAGCCGTAGGCAGCTACTCTATCGTAAATGCAGAATCTTATGCATTCTAAATTACGGCCCATTTGGAAAAGGAAAATGCAATGAATATTTAGGAGAGAGTGTGTATTTGTTTAGCATTACAGTGGAACAAGAACAAATGGCTCAGTGCAGGCAGAGTTTGGTGGGATCGCTCCCCTATGTCTGAGTCAATGAGCTATCTCATTTAGCCACATTGACAAATCCTCCTCTCCAGAAAGTACTGGTAAGTGGATCGGGGGAGGAGAAGAGTGTGTGTACACACTCAGGAATGTACACACACACACACGCACACACACAAAGCAATCAGGCACATGTCAAAAATATTTCAAGAAGCAGGAGCTATTGGACAGATCTTGAATTGAATGTGCCCAGTGGTGTCAGAACCACACTGAAGGCTTTCATTAAATCTTCTATTTCTCATCTCGGCCGGTGGTGGACATGAAGCCTGGTGGTGTGTGCGTGTGTGTGTGTGTGTAGACAATCCTCCCCCCTCCCTTTAAGGAGCCAATATGATATCCCCCTGGGTGAAGAGAGAAAAGCCAGATTAGAGTCTTTGTCTGTGCAGGCTTGTGGGGAGCTGAAGGTCATGTTTTACCCTGAGTATAGCACCTTATTAAAAACCTTGTCCACCATGTAAACACACTTACAGAAGCACACACACACACACACACACACACACACACACACACACACACACACACACACACACACACACACACACACACACACACACACCTCCAGGCGTTTTCCCGCCTGACTCTTGTCTTCTGACATCCCCCATCGTCCCTCACTTGACCCCAAGCCATGATGAGGTCACCGTGTCCATTCAAAGTGGTTATTTTTTTTAAATCTGGTATATCCCCCCCAAAAATGTGTATCATCAAAATTAATCAATCACAGCATGTTTTTGCACATTTTTTGACTCACTCAGTAGTTTTTACCTGATTAAGTACAGTCACCCTGTTGCAAGTAAACATTTGTCGTGTATTTTAGGATTTAAAAGGCTTCTGAAGTTTGTAATTTTCACTTTGAAATTTCAGACTTGATTTTTCTTGCAGAAATGTATCACCCCTACAAAAATGTCAATTTGTTATAATACACATAATAATTCACATGTCTTGTTGCTGCAGGATTATTTTCCTGCGGTAGCAAACTAGCTCAAATTAAGATCTCTCATCTGTACAATACCAATAGAGAATATCCATTTATATTCCTAAAACTGAATGTAAGGAAGTCTGTGTGTAGCTGGTGTATAGGAGTCAGGCGCAGGAGAGCAGTTATGAGTAAATAAACTTATTTTACTCAACATATAATAAATGCAATACAAAAACAGAGCCCACAGTAACGGACCTTCCTACATAGAAACAATCACTCACAAACAAACATGGGGAACAGAGGGTTAAATAATGAACAGGTAATTGGGGGATTGAAAACAGGTGTGTAAGACAAAGACAAAACAAATGGAAAATGAAAAGTGGATCAGCGATGGCTTGAAGGCCGGTGACATCGACCGCCAAACGCCGCCCGAACAAGGAGAGGGACCGACTTCGGCGGAAGTCGTGACACTGAAGTTGAAGATGATGCTGTCGCTGCTTCCTGTTGACAAGACATATTGATAAATAGCCAAACTAATATGCATAAACAGTTTGTGATATATTGAAAACCTTAACATAAAATGTACTATCTACACATACATGTGCAACAATAGTAATCATATTACTTGTATATATTTTTAATGAGAACCTTACAAATTGCACACTCACCAAAAACCCTGTTGTGCCAATACATCACTCAACTCAAAAACCACGTGGAAACTGGATATCTTTTTACATCACTGGTTAGAGGACAACCTGCAGAGCACAGTCAGCTACATTTTGGAATGTTGCATTTTGACATGGGGGTCCCCAAAACGGAGGGAGAAATGCAACACTTTTTTTTGTCAATCACTCATCGATTATCACGTTGAAATCAATTGCGCGAGAGGCGGTAGAGGAGGTTGCACATCCTGTTAAAACTAACACAGCTCAAAAACCACACTGAATCTGGGAATAATGTGTACATAACTGGTTAGAGGACTGTTTGTAGAAGACGTCTAGCTACATTTTGAATTGTTGCATTTTCATTAAGTGGGTCGTCAACGCAGTAAATGTAATGCAACACTTTTTTTTGTTAATCACTTCCATCGATATGAGAGTGAAATCAATAGAACAGGGGGAAACTTTTGAGGTGTAGTGCTTTTTTAACTAACACTATTCAAAGGGCACATGGAAACTTGAATAACCTACACATGGGCGTATATCTATATTTTGGAATGGTGGATGTTGATTTTGGGAGGCTGCCATCACAGGAAAAGGGAACAAACCACTTTTCCTGTTAACTTCAACGTATCACGGCCCACCACAGGATACCGACAGTGATAACGGCTGGCTGCTATTTAAGTGATAGTTTGACCTTAAAATCAGTGTTTGGTGTGTGGCCAGCGACTTTTATAGAGAGACCACCGCCTGGAATGATCCGTGCCATTTGAGAAGAAAAATGATAACTGCGTCCAAGTCCTGCAACCCCCATTTTAAGCAATTCATCTTTTGTCATCGTGTTGACTATAAACTGTTTTACTAACATCACCAATCTGAGGTAAAAAAAAAAAAAAAAAAGGATGTGTCATTTCCTCCAATCCGATGTGGTCAAAACGTCAGTTTGTGTAACGTAGTATAACACATTCTGCCCACATCCTGGAAAGTAGAGTAATATACATGAATTAGATATGGCAAAATAATTAAATATATTAATTTAGGATAGTAAACTAAGCAAACACACACAGATTGTTTTCAATAATCACGTATATGTCTCACTGGTTTAACCATTTAGAGATTTAAAAAATGCTCTTATGCACAATTGAACCGGGCGCTCTATTAAAAGCTCCCCATAGTGACAGCCCATTCATTCGACTTCCTTTTGTAAAATAAACTGCCTTTTGTCAAATAAATCAGGTGATAAATTATCTGAAAAGGAGACTAGAGTAGGACTTTAACAACCACAAAATACATGCAACTAATTTTGACTTTTTTTTATAGAGCAAGTCTTAGTTGCATCTTTTCTAGCAAATGAGTTTTGTGCTTGAAGGAGCAATATTTCTCAAGTGTGACAATGTGAATGAAAATTGTCTATTAGCTAACTAGCTTGCTAGCTGAGCATCACACCAAATAAGAAATGTATGGGATACTAAATGCTTCCTCCTATAGCTATCTAGCCACTTTTGTTAATAACATGATTAAATCACATTGAATTTCATGAAGCAAGCTGACTATTCTGCCGAAAGTCAGTGCAGTACCTAGTCACAAATGAAAGGCTGTCATAGCGAATGACGATGCTAAATGTTTACCTAGCAAGCAAACTGGCAGTATGGTATAACAGATATCTCTGTGGTATAAATGAGTGTGAATTAAACTATTTCTTCATCTTGCTAGCTAGTTATCTAGTTGTGGCGAGCTTGCAACATTAGCGCAGCTAGCAAGCTTTGGCTATCTAGCATGGACTTGCCAATGGAAGCAAAGCTTAAGAAAGCAATGCCACTACCAACTTCTGGCCTGTCTATGCTGTATGTGCTACTTCTCCAATGTGCTATGTGTCCGCAAAAAAAGATTGACTGCGGACATTCTGGACATAGGTGCAGAGTAGCACCGCAGCCGACAGTCTCGGTGGTCTGATCAAGGCTCTAGAATGGAAATTTGTGACTCAAGCCATCCAAATATAATAGAACAGAACAGAACCCAACGAACTGAACAGAATAATTCAAATTGTAGCTTTATTTTACTCATAGGGAACAAAATGTCTTATCTATTATATTGTATTCATACTTTTCTTCGCATCCTGAATATAAAAGATTGTCCTGTATTTCAACCAGCTCAAAAAGCTATACCCGGTTATAAATAACACTGATCTGAGAGCAGTTCCAGATTGAATCCCGCAGTTGGTCGGGCCCATGTAAGTGTGGAATTTCTCCACTCTCACAGGACGAGTCCCAAATTGCACCCTTTTCCCTACACAGTGCACTACTTTTTGACCAGCGACCTGGTCAAAAGTAGTGTGCTATATAGGGAATAGGGCGCCATTTAGGACGCAGAGCATTCTCTCAGTTCAGTGAGATCTGCTGATCAAAAGGGCCGTAACTCTCTTCACTCTCCATTATCTAACTCTCTTCACTCTCCATTATCTGGAGCCACAAGGAGAGCTGCCAAATGCAGCTGGCACCACGATTTATGTCAGCCCAGCCCCTGTGCAACGGGGTGGGTAGCCCCCTGTGTGTGTGTGTGTTCGTGTGTGTTCGTGTGTGTGTGTGTGTGTGTGTGTGTGTGTGTGTGTGTGTGTGTGTGTGTGTGTGTGTGTGTGTGTGTGTGTGTGTGTGTGTGTGTGTGTGTGTGTGTGTGTGTGTGTGTGTGTGTGTGTGTGTGTGTGTGTGTGTGTGACAGAGTGAATACCCAGCGAGAGGCACTCGGCTTCTCAAATCCTTTCATGGCCTCCTGCTTCCAGCCTGCGGGAGCCACATCACCATCTCAATATGTCTGCTTTTTATTAAGGTCATTTTTCCACTTCAATGAGAAACGGGAGATTGTGAAATTATGTCAAAATGGAATTGAAAGGTTCTAGTTGAAGGTGAAAGAGGCGATTGAACCCCGGATGTTAGTTTGACATGTTCTTTAGTCACAGAGAGGAAGCTGAAGGTGCTAATGCTAGAGTGAGTTTTTTCTTTTTCGCGTGCATTGTCGTCTGTAATAGGATTGTGTTCAGAATGAGGCTGGCATGGGAACCATTCCCGCCCCTTCCACCCAACACCCCCTTCATACCAAGAGGCTTAGGAGTAGAAGAACCGTAAAACACCCACTCCCTTTGCCTCCCAGCACTCTCCCTCCAACCTCCCAATGTGTGCTCGAAGCTAGCTCACAAAATGCATTATTCCTATAAGTGTGAGGAATAAAGTATGATTGAAATCTAAAATAACCAAAGATTGGAAGTTTTTCTTTTGTCCTTCTTGGTTGTTAAGCCTGCATGTAAAATGGGATCGGTTTTGACTGTATATCATACTTTCTTATTAATTAAGCTGCCTACATTCTGATTAATCCACAGATGAGTCATGTCATCCAGGACTGCATGCCAAAGGGCATCCTATTCACAACATAGTGCACTACTTTTGTCAAAATAGGGTGCCTTTGGGACGCAGAATGAACACTTGAGATAATTAGTGGTGGGGAGTCGACTCCAAAATAATTAATTCCTCAACTCCTTCCCCATCGACTCCCGCTGTGGACACCCATTTCTGGGTGTCAAACTTAGATTCCACTAGGAATTGTCTCCCCAGTATTTTTGCATTGGAGGAGACTGAGTAATTGCCGTAGTCTACTTCAGAGAACACAAACTCTTGCAACTTTCACAGCAAAAAAAAAGAGCGGGCTAGCGAGGGAGGGAGGGGCACAGCCAGGTATAGGTAGGCTGGTCGCCCACCAGTCAGACAGAGTCAGAACCTTCCATTGGTAAAAAGTTGTAGACCTATACCACAATGCTGTATCTCAAAATGTATTGCCTTGCAATGAGTAGGCTTAACTATTCGACAGCAACAGATCGTGGACTGAACAAACTCACCTCTTTCTTAGAGAAGAGAAAGAGCAGGCGAACCAGCAAGGGAGAGAGAGGAGGGGCAGGCAGATAGACATTTGGTACCATGCACATATGCTATATCTTGGTAGTCTATAGCCTATCGCAATGTCTTGTCTTGCAATGCCTAGTAAATTCAACAAAAAGTATATTCAGGTATTGATTAGCCTACCAATGAGTACGGCAAAGCTATTTTATATAGCGCCGGTGCATTGAAGTTGAACATTGCCAAATGTTTCAGATTCATTTGCCAGGGTATCATCACAAATAATTTTTTAAAGGATAGCTGATTCGGCATCATCATATATTGAGCCATGGAAGCCTTTTTTCCAATAAAGCATACAGGGCACAGACGTTTGGTGGCATCTTAATTGGGGAGGACTGGCTCGTGGTAACGGCTGGAGCGGAATCAGTGGAATGGTATCAAACACATGGTTTCTATGCATTTGAAGCCAATCCATTAGCTTTGTTCCAGCTGTTATTATGAGCCGACCTTCACTCAGCAGCCTCCACTGATACAGATAGATATGGTGTACCACTTTGCCAGACACGTGTTTTGAAATGAAACAAAAAAAGAAAACAGGTTGCCAGTCGGCCGCGAATATCAATACAATGTTTCAGCACCAGGGACAGCGCACGTCGCTCTACAAAGCACAGCGGGCAGGAGAGCTCCGCAGGAAGTCAGAACCATGGACAGCAGCACCAAAGCAGAGATTCATCAAAACCACACGTGTCAAACTCATTCCACAGAGGGCCGAGTGTCTGCAGGTTTTCGCCCCTCCCTTTGACTTGGTGGATCAATTTAAGTAACGTTATTTTATGCTATTTACAGAAAAATTCATCCTGGATGCTTTATTAGCAATAGACAACAAGAAATCCACAGAGGCCGACAAATTTTATCCTGGTCTGCTTAATTGTGCAGCGCACATCATTGTTGGTATAATAACCCACATTGTTATCAGGAAATAGCTATAGTGCTGCCACTCCTCAGGGGCAAGGATAGTAGTGATCTTAATAATTATAGTCCCATTTCAAAGGATTCCTTGTCTAGCTGAGATTCTCAAATCCTTGGTAAATGTACAACTTTGCTCTTTTTTTTTATCTGAGAAATGTATTTTGAATGTAAATCAGAGTTTAGGCCTGGGCATAGTACTATTACAGCAACCACTTTAGTTGTTAATGATCTTGTCAATGCTTTAGACACTCAAATGAAATGTGCTGCTTTGTTTGTGGACCTGTCAAAAGCTTTTGATACTGTTGACCATGCTATTTTATTGAATAAGTTGTCCTCGATAGTCCTGAGCTCTGATACCTGTTCTTTTTCATGATTATCTTAGTGACTGAACTCAGGCCATCGTGATGGATTGGGTTAAGTCTGAATTTCTTGAAGTACATTAAGGTGTACCACAGGGATCAATTTTGGGACCTGCTCTCTTCACTATTTATATACAGTATACAGTGCCTTCGGAAAGTATTCAGACCCCTTGACTTTTTGAGTTTGAGTTTATTTTATTTTTACAGGGACATTGCACATTAATCAATGTTTCAGTAAAAGTGCCGGTTTTAGCCAGTCCATGGGCAGGTCATTAAAAACAATTACAATATAGACAATCCTTGAGCAGTGAGCACACGTAGAGCAACATAGGACAAGCAAGACATAGCATACAGACAGAGCAACATAGGACAAGCAAGACGTAGCATACAGACAGAGCAACATAGAACAAAAAGCAGCAAGACAAAATTCATAAAAGCAACAAAGTGTTTCCACACCTCACAAGCTACAGACAACAGACAACATGGAAAGCGGCAATACACAGCTAGGGATTATGATCACAAATCTGATTGACTTTTAGCCATGTCATCATACATTTTGTGAAAGTGTGATAGGTGGTGCAGTTATGTGCGTCTGATGGCAGTGTATTCCAGACATGGGAAGCTCTCACAGAGAAAGCGGATTTACTAAAGGTGCTTTTCCTTAAGGGAACCATACAGTCACCTCTCATGGCAGACCTTGTGGACCTGCAGCCATATGTTTGAGATTTCTGTTTAACAAAAATACTGAGTGGAGGGGGAGCCAGGCCATTTAGGATCTTGAATACAAGACATGCGTCGGTGTATTTCACAAGATTTTCCCAACTCAGGAGCTCATGCGGATGTAACAGTGATGATGGCTATTGGGCTTCCTATCAAGCACTTTGAGAGCCTGTTTGTAGACAGGCTGAATAGGTTTTAATGTTGTACAGCAAGCTTGGGCCCAACTAATCAAGAAGTATGTTAAGTGGGGGAGTATCATAGATTTTAAGTACAGTTTTGCTACCTCTGTAGTCAAACAATTGAGTATAAATCGGAAATTAGCTAGGTTGAATTTGGTTATCTGAATGACCTTTTTCACATTCTTTTTAAAAGAGAGGTTGGAATCAAGTATGATGCCAAGGTA
Source organism: Oncorhynchus keta (assembly GCF_023373465.1). Classification (NCBI taxonomy): domain Eukaryota; kingdom Metazoa; phylum Chordata; class Actinopteri; order Salmoniformes; family Salmonidae; genus Oncorhynchus; species Oncorhynchus keta. Next base: position 9,210,459 of record NC_068437.1, read on the forward strand.
CTTAAAATCAGATACCACCTGGAGCTTCTCCCTGACACATAGACATCTGGTTCAGTAGCATCTGTTGCCCTCTTTGTGAAGAACATGCAAACGTTTTTTTTCACATTGGGATGCAAACACGAGTCACTGAGCCACTTTGTAACCTGGACCATTACAGTAGTGAGTTCTTGTGCAGCTTGTTGTTTGCTCTTTGCATGCACATATATCACTGTATCATCTGCATACATTTGAACTTCGGACCCAGTACAGACAGAAGGCAGATCATTAATGTACAGGCTGAACAGGAGGGGCCCCAGTATTTACCCTTGGGGCACGCCCACATAATATAATAATAATAATATATGCCATTTAGCTGACGCTTTTATCCAAAGCGACTTACAGTCATGTGTGCATACATTCTACGTATGGGTGGTCCCGGGAATCGAACCCACTACCCTGGCGTTACAAGCGCCATGCTCTACCAACTGAGCCACAGAAGGACCACATCATAGCTAAGAGTGGGCGACAGCTCATTGCTTACTCTGACACACTGAGTTTTGCATTCAAGGTATGATTTCATCCATCTCAAGGCATCGGGGGAAAGGTTGAACTTGGACAATTTTGTGATGAGAATCTCATGGTTAACATTATCAAAAGCCTTCCTTAGGTCCAGAAACACAGCCCCAACAACGTCCCCTTTGTCCATCTTGGACAACACATTCTCCAGAAGAAAGCAGTTGGCCGTTTCTGTGGAGTGTTTTCGCTCTGAAGCCAAACTGCATGGAGTGTAATGTGAAGGGGCTGTTGTTGAGGTGGGCAATCAGTTGTTCTGCTACACACTTTTCAACAACCTTTGACACCACAGGTAGTATACCAATGGGCCTGTAGTTACTCACGTCAGCAGGGCCGATTTAAAGATGGCCGTTGTTATGGCCGACTTCCATACCCTTGGAAACACCCCGAGACCAATAGATGTGTTGGTGACCTTAGTAATTGGGGCCAATGAGTGACTCTTTGTAGATTTTAAGAAAGGTAGAGTCCAGCCCAAACGCATCTTTGGCTTTAGAGTTCTTTAGTGAGCTAATCACCTTGTTCACCTTTGACTCAGAAACCTCCCTTATGATGAAGAAAGGTTGAGCGTCATTCACTAGCACTGAGCCCAAGAAACCAGTGGAGGGGTTCTGTGTCAGTACTCTGACAGAGTCAATAAAGTAGGAATTGAAGGCTATTGCTATTTCGACTGCATCCTGTGTTAGATTGTTATTCACCATGATTTCTAGTCTTTTTGCAGTGTTACTGTGGTCTTTCCCTGTTAACTTTTTAGATACTCCCAAAACGATTTAGAATTTCCCTTTGCTTCACCAATTATGTTAATAAAAAAGTTTTCCACATCTTGTTACATTACAGCCTTATTGTAAAATGGATTACATTGTTTTTTTCTCATCAATCTATGCACAATACCCCATAACGACATAGCAAAAACAGGTTTTTAGAATTTTGGCAAATTTATTTAAAAAATGTAACTGAAATATCACATTTACATAAGTATTCAGACCCTTCACTCAATACTTTCTTGAAGCACCTTTGGCAGCGATAACAGCCTCAAGTCTACATCAGGATGACTCTACAAGCTTGGCACATGTCACGTTCTGACCTTAGTTCCTTTGTTTTGTCTTTGTTTTAGTATGGTCGGGGTGTGAGTTGGGGTGGGCAGTCTATGTTCTTTTTTCTATAATTTGGGATTTCTGTGTTTGGCCTGGTATGGTTCTCAATCAGAGGCAGCTGTCAATCGTTGTCCCTGATTGAGAACCATACTTAGGTAGCCTGGTTTCACCTTTGAGTTGTGAGTGATTATTTTTCCGTTTCGGTGATTGCACCATTCAGGACTGTTTCAGTTTTCATTTTGATTCTCTTGTTCTTTTGTATTCATTTTCCATTAAATCACATTATGGATACATACCACGCTGCATTTTGGTCCTCCGATCCTTCCTACTACTCCTCCTCAGAGGAGGAAGAAGAACCCCGTTTACAACTGTATTTAGGGAGTTTCTCCCATTATTCTCTGCAGATCCTCTCAAGCACCTGTCAGGTTGGATGGGGAATGTCACTGCACAGGTACAGTGCCTTGCGAAAGTATTCAGCCCCCTTGAACTTTGCAACCTTTTGTCACATTTCAGGCTTCAAACATAAAGATATAAGACTGTATTTTTTTGTGAAGAATCAACAACAAGTGGGACACAATCTTGAAGTGGAACGACATTTATTGGATATTTCAAACATTTTTAACAAATCAAAAACCGAAAAATTGGGCGTGCAAAATTATTCAGCCCCCTTAAGTTAATACTCTGTAGCGCCACCTTTTGCTGCGATTACAGCTGTAAGTCGCTTGGGGTATGTCTCTATCAGTTTTGCACATCGAGAGACTGAAATTTTTTCCCATTCCTCCTTGCAAAACAGCTCAGTGAGGTTGGATGGAGAGCATTTGTGAACAGCAGTTTTCAGTTCTTTCCACAGATTCTCGATTGGATTCAGGTCTGGACTTTGACTTGGCCATTCTAACACCTGGATATGTTTATTTTTGAACCATTTCATTGTAGATTTTGCTTTATGCTTTGGATCATTGTCTTGTTGGAAGACAAATCTCCGTCCCAGTCTCAGGTCTTTTGCAGACTCCATCAGGTTTTCTTCCAAATGGTCCTGTATTTGGCTCCATCCATCTTCCCATCAATTTTAACCATCTTCCCTGTCCCTGCTGAAGAAAAGCAGGCCCAAACCATGATGCTGCCACCACCATGTTTGACAGTGGGGATGGTGTGTTCAGGGTGATGAGCTGTGTTGCTTTTACACCAAACATAACGTTTTGCATTGTTGCCAAAAAGTTAAATTTTGACCAGAGCACCTTCTTCCACATGTTTGGTGTGTCTCCCAGGTGGCTTGTGGCAAACTTTAAACAACACTTTTTATGGATATCTTTAAGAAATGGCTTTCTTCTTGCCACTCTTCCATAAAGGCCAGATTTGTGCAATATACGACTGATTGTTGTCCTATGGACAGAGTCTCCCACCTCAGCTGTAGATCTCTGCAGTTCATCCAGAGTGATCATGGGCCTCTTGGCTGCATTTCTGATCAGTCTTCTCCTTGTATGAGCTGAAAGTTTAGAGGGACGGCTTCCATTTCAATATTATCACTTGCACAGTGCTCCTTGGGATGTTTAAAGCTTGGGAAATCTTTTGTATCCAAATCCGGCTTTAAACTTCTTCACAACAGTATCTCGGACCTGCCTGGTGTGTTCCTTGTTCTTCATGATGCTCTCTGCGCTTTTAACGGACCTCTGAGACTATCACAGTGCAGGTGCATTTATACGGAGACTTGATTACACACAGGTGGATTGTATTTATCATCATTAGTCATTTAGGTCAACATTGGATCATTCAGAGATCCTCACTGAACTTCTGGAGAGAGTTTGCTGCACTGAAAGTAAAGGGGCTGAATAATTTTGCACGCCCAATTTTTCAGTTTTTGATTTGTTAAAAAAGTTTGAAATATCCAATAAATGTCGTTCCACTTCATGATTGTGTCCCACTTGTTGTTGATTCTTCACAAAAAAATACAGTTTTATATCTTTATGTTTGAAGCCTGAAATGTGGCAAAAGGTTGCAAAGTTCAAGGGGGGTGAATACTTTCGCAAGGCACTGTATGTTCAGGTCTCTCCAGAGATGTTCGGTCTGGGCTCTGGCTGGGCCACTCAAAGACAGTCATAGACTTATCCCGAAGCCACACCTGCGTTGTCTTGGCTGTGTGCTTAAGCAACCCATAAGGCAGGCAAGCTGTGTCTCACATACACACACACACTGCCTGCCGATAGGTGCCGAGAAGTGATGAGCGAGAGGGCCTGTAATAACATTCTGACTGCTTTAGTCTTAACCAAAGACTAAAGCCGATATAGCCATGCTGTAGTTTGATGTAGTCTAGTTAATTTGTTAATTCCATCATCCATTCCATAGAACAAAATAATAATCCCAACAGGTGAAAGAACTATGTACAAATCAAGGTTATATTTTTAGAACGTCATCCTCCTCTCCTTCATGTCGGCAAGCTTGCCAACCACTTTGTCAATGTCTATGTCCCGCTCAGTACAAAGCCAATTGAAGTTGGATCGTCTGGCCTCATTCATGCACGCATGCAAGTAGCTCATGAGGAGCTTCAGGTGGCTGAAACTTTGCTCGGCACTGGCACTGCTAATAGGAATGCATTTCACAATGCATTTTCACAAGCATTTTGCGACACTAGCCATAACATCTGCTAAATATGTGTATGTGACCAATACAATGATTAGAATGGTTTTGTAGATTCTATGGAGAAGGGTCAGATTTGGATATACTCGGTACATGTCGTTGGCAATAAAGAATGAATGGTAGGACTGCGTCAGTGTTGAGATCCATGGCTAACTCGGAAATACATTGTGCGGAAAGAGAAACTTCCTCAGGCTTATAAATGTCTTCTGAGTAGAAACTTGCAAGATCAAGATCAAGCATATTATTTTCTGGATCAGAGCACTCAAAGCGCTTAGCAACCATTGAGCACAGAGAACACCCAAGCCATTGGTCTGAAGTCAGCAAATCGATTCTCAAACAAGTATATAATAGTAGCCTACGTATAGGCTACATCAGCGTTACACACCTTCTGCTCTACACTTCTGTCGTCCTCTGCGTCCTCGTTATGAAACCTCTTCCTCTTGCACGCTCTCTCCTCTGCAAACTCAGTTGTCGTTGTTTTGTCAGGCCATCCCTTTCGCAGTGTTCTCCATCTTGTCATAGACTTCATCTGTGCATATCTGTCTGATCTCAGCCATACAGGCGTCAGATAGTTAGAAAAGATCAACATATTCTTTAGTAAACTGTTCCAAAACACCAACATAAATCGGCTTCATAGGCTCTTCGGCGTGAGAATGGTTCTCTCCAGCTGCAGGTTTTCCTGTTACTCCTCAAGTATTTTAAACCTTGGGAGGCTAGAAGCAGTAGGTCTAGAGGGTCTCCAGTTTACCACAAAAAAAACTGCACATAGAAAACCTTGATTGAACAGTATTTATTATCAAGGGGCGTGAAGGCCATGCTTCTATCGGCACCTGCCTCATTAGACACTGTCAGGCTAGAGCTAGCACTAGCACTAGCACTAGAAGTGGTGGTTGGATGTGTTTTTGCAAGGACGACGAGGACGACGAGAAGTAAGTTGTAAGTGGAACACAGGATGCACAGGATAAAATTTTCTTATTCTCTCGCTCCTTGCGTTTTTGCGCACCTAACTTGTACTTTCTATACATTTTTCACCTGAATGTAACTTTGCTAGCTAGCTATACGTGATCTGATTACATCGAGAACGTGCAACAGACCAATCAAATATGACAGGACCAGGTAAAAAGAACTATCTATGAACATTGAAAAAACTTGGCTAAAAACAATGTGTTTTCATTTTCATGTTGTTTTGGTACTGTATGAAGTAGGCTATAAGTAAGATACCAAAATTAGTTTTAAACTAACAAATGACTAAATAAATAAATGAATAATAATTTTGAAGAGCCTAGTCCGACTCCCACCCCCACAAGCAGCCAACCAGCAGCGCAGCCGTAAGTCCTAGGCCAGGGGGCCCCTCAAGGGAGTATAGCGACAGATAGAGATGTGCATTGCTTAGCAAAATAAGCAACACCAGCACTGACCAATTCCAGGATTTAATGAAATTATGTAATATAAGATATTATCCACTGATCAAAAAAATAAAGGGAACACTAAAATAACACATCCTAGATCTGAATGAATGAAATATTCTTATTAAATACTTTTTTCTTTACATAGTTGAATGTGCTGACAACAAAATCACACAAAAATTATCAATGGAAATCAAATTTATCAACCCATGGAGGTCTGGATTTGGAGTCACACTCAAAATTAAAGTGGAAAACCACACTACAGGCTGATCCAACTTTGATGTAATGTCCTTAAAACAAGTCAAAATGAGGCTCGGTAGTGTGTGTGGCCTCCACGTGCCTGTATGACCTCCCTACAACGCCTGGGTATGCTCCTGATGAGGTGGCGGATGGTCTCCTGAGGGATCACCTCCCAGACCTGGACTAAAGCATCCGCCAACTCCTGGACAGTCTGTGGTGCAACGTGGCGTTGGTGGATGGAGCGAGACATGATGTTCCAGATGTGCTCAATTGGATTCAGGTTCAGCATCAATGCCTTCCTCTTGCAAGAACTGCTGACACACTCCAGCCACTTGAGGTCTAGCATTGTCTTGCATTAGGAGGAATCCAGGGCCAACCGCACCAGCATATGGTCTCACAAGGGGTCTGAGGATCTCATCTCGGTACCTAATGGCAGTCAGGCTACCTCTGGCGAGCACATAGAGGGCTGTGCGGCTCCCCAAAGAAATGCCACCCCACACCATGACTGACCACCGCCAAACCGGTCATGCTGGAGGATGTTGCAGGCAGCAGAACGTTCTCCACGGCGTCTCCAGACTCTGTCACGTCTGTCACTTGTGCTCAGTGTGAACCTGCATTCATCTGTGAAGAGCACAGGGCACCAGTGGAGAATTTGCCAATCTTGGTGTTCTCTGGCAAATGCCAAACGTCCTGCACGGTGTTGGGCTGTAAGCACAAACCCCACCTGTGGACGTCGGGCCCTCATACCACCCTTATGGAGTCTGTTTCTGACCGTTTGAGCAGACACATGCACATTTGTGGCCTGCTGGAGGTCATTGTGCAGGGCTCTGGCAGTGCTCCTCCTGCTCCTCCTTGCACAAAGGCAGAGGTAGCGGTCCTGCTGTTGGGTTGTTGCCCTCCTACGGCCTCCTCCACATCTCCTGATGTACTGGCTTGTCTCCTGGTAGCGCCTCCATGCTCTGGACACTATGCTGACAGACACAGCAAACCTTCTTGCCACAGCTCGCATTGATGTGCCATCCTGGATGAGCTGCACTACCTGAGCCACTTGTGTGGGTTGTAGACTCCATCTCATGCTACCACTAGAGTGAAAGCACCGCCAGCATTCAAAAGTGACCAAAACATCAGCCAGGAACCATAGGAACTGAGAAGTGGTCTGTGGTCACCACCTGCAGAACCACTCCTTTATTCGGGGTGTCTTGCTAATTGCCTATAATTTCCACCTGTTGTCTATTCCATTTACACAACAGCATGTGAAATTTATTGTCAATCAGTGTTGGTTCCTAAGTGGACCGTTTGATTTCACAGAAGTATGATTGACTTGGAGTTACATTGTGTTATTTAAGTGTTCGCTTTATTGTTTTGAGCAGTGTATATCAATTTGCCCATGTTTTATTGTGTTAAATTAAGATTTTGGTTTGTTTTTTTGGTACATCGTAGACTAACGTTTTTCTTTAAAACATCTAAGGCCCCCCCCCCCCCCCCCCTCCCAGACTTGTAAATAATATGGCTAGCTACAGTTCAACTCAAAACATTGTCAGATATGTTCTGTTAATAATATGAGCTAGCTAGCCAGATAGCTATACAACTAAGTTAGCTAACAAGCTAGCAACAAACCCAAACATTCTCTAGAAAGTTGCTTTTAGTTGCCTGACTTGCTAGTTTTACATATCAGAAAATCATTTTTTAACGGATGGGTTTTTTTGTGCAAAAATATAGAGCAGGTAATGTTCCTATTTGGACCAGACTGCTGCAGGCAGACTGACGTTTTTGGCCACAAAACACCTTTGTTTGAAAGGTGTACAAATAATACCTGGGTGGGGGAGAAAAGGGGGAGTGTGTGTGTGGGAGACAACGTGCACTTACATACTCTGTCAACGGCTACTCCCACTTACCTGCCAGTACAGATCCACTGCAAAGAAATATAAAAAATACATCTAAATCACACATTTCGGTCAGACACTAAATAATCCCCCTCTTCTTCAAAGACTATGAATTTATGAATATGCAACACAGGGAATCATCAATCGCTAAAACACAAAAACCACTGATACAGAATGCAAAAAAATTCTGAAAGGCAGAGAGAGGCTGAGAGAATGTTCCAAAGCTGAGATAATGTTCCAGAATAAAGAATGAATGGCAGAGTGAGGCTGAGCGAATGGGGAGGGGGGTTCAATGGGAAACTTAAGGTTACTTGTGTAACCCCAGTTCTCTGATAATGAGTTATATGTATCACATGTGGGGTTCACTAGGTTGCCTATCAAAAGTGTCTGTTGGAGACAAACATGAAGAGTGGCAAATAAGGTGAGACCCTCACTTCCATAAAAGGAGTCACTCTCCTGCCCCCTGGTTATTCTCAAGCATGCTTCTCTTCCTCACGCTCTTGCGAGCAGGGGAATGCAGTGATACATCTCACTCATATTATCAGAGAACCGGGGGTTACGCAAGCAACCTTCAGTTCTCTTTCAAATACTTGTTTCGATGTATCACTAAGGATTTGTCTAACTCCTGAATTGAAGAACACGCTCTCTGAAGCCAGGGTGGTTTGAACATTAGCAACCCTCAGAGGTTCCAAAACTAAGGGAGTATGCAGAGAGGAAGTGTGGAGACAACCCATCGGTAAAAACCTCATAACAAAGTGAAGGGAAGCCCAATACATGGCGCACAAAATCTCACAAAATCTCAGTTAAATGTCCTGAAAACAGTGCCCAATAGGTAAACTCCTCAGGGTTCTTCCAGGCCCCTCCGAAGGCTATCACCCTCGCCATTATAAATAAATCTACCGAGGGTGGTTGCCCAATAAGTGAAGAGCACGACACCGTTGTGAGCTCTCCTGCAATCCAAGTAGATGCAACCGTGTACATTAGACAACAATGGAGACACTCTTCCAGGAAAGTTGACAGGCGTAAAGCCATAGGCTCCAAGGTACGACTTACACGGAACCCAAACCGGCTGCAAGCTTGCGCCATCGTGCTCCATCGTGCATACATTTATTTTGTCCCCCCACACCAAACAGGATCATGACACGCAGGTTAAAATATCAAAACAAACTCTGAACCAATTATTTTAATTTGGGGACAGGTCGAAAAGCATTAAACATTTATGGTAAGATAGCTAGCTGGCTTGCACTTGCTAGCTAATTTGTCCTATTGAGCTAGCTTGCTGTTGCTAGCTAATTTGTCCTGGGATATAAACATTGAGTTGTTATTTTGCCTGAAATGCACACGGTCCTCTACTCCGAAAATTAATACACACATAAAACGGTCAACTGAATTGTTTCTAGTCATCTCTCCTCCTTCCAGGCTTTTTTTCTCTCAACTTTATATTGCAATTGGCAACTTTCATAAATTAGGTGCATTACCGCCATCAACCTATTTCGGCTTTCAGTCTCCCACGGGGGTATAACCCAATGAGGAGATGGCATGTGGGTACCTGCTTCTATAAACCAATGAGGAGATGGTGAGAGGCAGGACTTGCAGCGCGCTCTGCGTCACAAATAGAACTGACTTCTATTTTAACTCTTGGCAACGAAGATGCTCGTTGGCGCGCGCGAGCGAGCGGTGTAGTCAGCCTGTAAGGGGAAAAAGTCGACCCGGACCAGGTATCCGCTGGGCAGACTGTGGGTGCGAACAGTAGCTGCGAACAGTAGCATGCGAACAGTAGCTGGTGGAGCACTGCCCATCTATATGCTTAGGGACGCCAAGGGCAGTAGTGAAGCAAATGAAGGAGGAAGATAGCATCTGTGAAATCATTTGAATCACAATAGACACGTCCCAGGATGAGCTAAAAGCTTAGCGACTGGGCGTAGCCGACGTGCTCTTCTTAGAGACTACACAACAGTTAAGGACAAAATGTATCACTGTCGGGGCCTTGGCAGGCCAAGAAAGTGTCAAAGATTAACCTGGTCACCGTCCAAAAGATCCTCCAAGGAGCATTGGACTATGGAAAACAGAGTTGGGAGGAACAATATTTATAGTCACACCACTTCTCCATGACAAAAAATGCAAAAAACAGAGAGCGTGCATGAGACTGTAAAAACAGAGAGCGTGCATAAGATTGTGAAAACAGAGAGTGCAAAAGACTGTGAAAACAGAGAGCATGCATAAGACTGTGAAAACAGAGAGCGTGCATAAGACTGTGAAAACAGAGAGCGTGCATAAGACTGTGAAAACAGAGAGCGTGCATAAGACTGTGAAAACAGAGAGCATGCATAAGACTGTGAAAACAGAGAGCGTGCATAAGACTGTGAAAACAGAGAGCGTGCATAAGACTGTGAAAACAGAGAGCGTGCATAAGACTGTGAAAACAGAGAGCGTGCATAAGACTGTGAAAACAGAGAGCGTGCATAAGACTGTGAAAACAGAGAGCGGTGCATAAGACTGTGAAAACAGAGAGAGTGCAAAAGACTGTAAAAACAGAGAGCTTGCATAAGGAGCTGGCACTCTTTCCCAAGAGTCATGAGCCTGTCTCTTTCCTTGCTTGTGAAAATGTTGAGTTTCCACCCTCCTCACTTGCGCCATGCACAATGTAAAATCAAAGAACACCTCTGTTTGCAGGCAGAGTAGTAGGTAGAATAGTGGGTGAAACCATTTACTCGATGTGTCTTCTGACTTGCCTTTTTTATATTATTTTCCTTGAAATAACATATAGTGGGTTTTGAGTGTCTCCCCTATTTGGAAAGTTGGTCTGCCTGCTTTTCAGTCTGAGAGAGACATTCTGAAAGCAGGTCCGTGTCTCCTTCCTCTGTACATAAAAAGTGTTTTAAAATGTTTAGCACAATAGCGTCTTTTGAAAACGGGTTCATATACTGTATCCTAAAGTCATTAGCGAGTTAACCGAGTGTTTCATGGCTTAGCTAGCCATGTCAATAACGAGCTAACAAGCACCATCAGTCAGTACCCTGCAATATCACTCTAGATATTGTTAGCAGGTAATTGGTAATCCAAGGGTTCTTTAATTAAATATTAATAAGTGAATGGTTATTGTATCACTACCTTAAAAGGTTCATCTAAAAAGGTTTCTACTTTTGCTCTGCATTTATGTATTGATGTCGCTTCATATTGAGGGCATGTATTATTACCATAGCGCCTATATAAAATATATCTTGTGTCCTGTGTCTTGTGTCTAACCAGTGAACGTGTGGCTGTGACGTTCCTGTCAATGCCTGTCATCACTGTTTGATGTCTTTTACTGCAGGTATGCTTTTCTGTATTTTTGTTCTTTTCTTAACACAACGCATTTCTAATATATTATCAGTTTGTGCATTGAGTTTGAGAGAGACATTCTGAGAGCAGTGAAAGGTGTGGCAGTGGCCGTCCTGTCAATGCCTCTCATCACTGTTTGATACCTTCTACTGCAGATAAAAACAAAGTCAACCTTAAATGTTGGTGTCCGCGTGCCGTTCTTCTGGGTCGCTACTTGGAGTTGGTTACACTAACAGCTACCTCATAGCTAAGGAATGCTGTAGCTAGCATAGGGCTAGCTGAAGGGAATCGCGTTGGGGTATTTCGACTTCGGGTAGGTATTCTCCCAGGACTGCAGAGCCGTGAAATGAATAAACATACAGTACCAGTCAAAGGTTTGGACACACCTACTCATTCCAGGGTTTTTCTTTATTTTTACTATTTCTTCATTGTAAAAACGATCAAAATAGCACATATGGGATGATGTAGTAAACCAAAAAAGTGTTAAACAGATCACAATATATAGCCACCCTTTGCGTTGATGACAGCTTTGCACACTCGTGGCATTCACTCAACCAGCTTCATGAGGTAGTCACCGGGAATGCATTTCAATTAACAGTTGTGCCTTGTAAAAAGTTCATTTGTGGAATTTCTTTCCTTCTTAATGCGATTGAGTCAGTTAGTTGTGCTGTGGCAAGTTATGGGTGGTACACAGAAGATAGCCCTATTTGATAAAAGACCAAGTCCATATTATGGAACCGCTCAAATAAGCAAAGAGAAACGACAGTCCATGAAAACTTTAAGACATGAAGGTCAGTCAATTAGGAACATTTCAAGGACTTTGAAAATTTTTCCAAGTGCAGTCGCAAAAGCCATCAAGCGCTATGATGAAACTGGCTCTCATGAGGACCGCCACAGGAAAGGAAGACCCAGAGTTACCTCTGCTGCAGAGGACAAGTTCATTAGAGATAACCTCAGATTGCAGCCAAAATAAATGCTTCATAGAGTTCAAGTAACAGACACATCTCAACATCAACTGTTCAGAGGAGACTGCGTGAATCAGGCCTTTGTGGTCAAATTGTTGCAAAGAAACCACTACTAAAAGGACACCAATAAGAAGATGAGCAATGGACATTCGACTGTTGGAATCTGTCCTTTGTTCTGCTGAGTCAAAATTTGAGATTTTTGGTTCCAACCCGCCGTGTCTTTGTGAGAGACAGAGTAGGTGAACGGATGATCTCCGCATGTGTTGTTCCCACCGTGAAGCAGGGAGGAGGAGGTGTGATGGTGTGGGTGTGCTTTGCTGGTGACACTGTCAGTGATTTATTTAGAATTCACAGCACTCTTAACCAGGATAGCTACCACAGCATTCTGCAGCGATACACCATCCCATCTGGTTTGCGCTCAGTGGGACAAAAACGTTTTTTAAGAGGACAAAGACCCAAAACACACTTCAAGGCTGTGTAAGGGCTATTTGACCAAGAAGGAGAGTGGTGGAGTGTTGCATCGGATAACCTGGTGTAACGGATGTGAAATGCTGTTGACCCGGATTACTGGTTGCTGCGGGGAAAAAAAGGAGGAAGGTCAAAAGGGGGGTGAGTGTAACGGATGTGAAACGGCTAGCTTAGTTAGCGGTGTGCGCTAAATAGCGTTTCAGTCGGTTACGTCACTTGCTCTGAGACCTTGAAATAGTAGTTCCCCTTGCTCTGCAAGGGCCGCGGCTTTTGTGGAGCGATGGGTAACGATGCTTCGAGGGTGACTGTTGTCGTTGTGTGCAGAAGGTCCCTGGTTCACGCCCGGGTATGGGCGAGGGGACGGTTTAAAAGTATACTGTTACACTGGCCTCCACAATCTCCCGACCTCAACCCAATTGAGATGGTTGGGGATGAGTTGAACCGCAGAGTGAAGGAAAAGCAGCCAACAAGTGCTCAGCATATGTGGGAACTCCGTCAACACTGTTGGAAAAGCATTCCTTATGAAGCTAATTGAGAGAATTCCAAGAGTTTGCAAAGCTGTCATCAAGGCAAAGGGTGGCTACTTTGAAGAATCTAAAATATATGTTATGTTATTTTTGGTTACTACTTCCATATGTGTTATTTCATAGTTCTGATGTTGATGTCTTCACTACTATTCTACAATGTATAAAATAGTAAAACATTAAGAAAAACCCTTGAATGAGTAGGTGTGTCAACTTTTGACTGGTATCGTAGGTTAAACGAGACTAGAGAAAGGATATAGCAATATTACTGTGTTGCAGGTCCTAATGCTGGTTTGATTACATTGCCCTGGGCTTTAGCTAACAAGAAGCTAACTTGTGGTTAATGTGTGCCATGGCTAGCTCAGTGCTGGCTGAAGGAAACCCGAGTGGCCGAGTTAGCCTTCAGAAGGAGTGCTGCCGTGACAGACGGTGCCGTGAAGACTGAGAGGGTGGGTCTGGGTAACCCAATGGGTAAACGTTGGTTAACTAGACTAGAGAAGGGAGCTAGCAATGCTACCATGTTGCAGGTAGGGTATGCTAGTGAGGATAGCCTCTCAGCAAGTTAGCCTAAGCCTTGCAGCGTGGGCTAACTGAGTCCCAATAGCTAGCAGTGAAACTAGCTGCACACGCAGCCTGAGAAGTAGAAATACATTTCTACTCGAATCTTCTGGTTAGTACTCAACCTCTCAACAGGGTCTGAAGACCTACGCTCGGCAGCGATATCCTTCAAAGTTTGCTTGTGAGCAGATTAAGCAGGCAAACAGCTTTCCAGTCGATATAGAGCTAGAGGAGTGTGACACTCTTTGTGAGGAAGAGAAATGAGAATAACCAGAGGGCGGGAGAGTGGCTCCTTTTATGGAAGTGGGGGTCTCACCACATTCTCCACTCTACCTGTCTTTCTCCAACATATGCTTTTGATAGGTACTTCCGAGAGAGTAGGCGGTCTTAGCAAACCCCACATGTGATACATTGAAATAAGCATTTGAACGAGAACCCCCCCCCCCCTCTCACCACAGTGTGTGTGTGTGAGGAGGAGAAATGTTGGAGGCCGGTGAACATTATTGATCAAACAGGGACCATCCATCAAGCGAGTGAAACAGACAATCTGTGGTAACAACCACCGCTCCACTGCCACAGTCTACTCTCACTCCTGCAGCTTTCAAATAACCTTCTGTCGAGTGATGGGGTAAAAGAAACCCTACTCTACTTCAGTCATACAGAGTCTGCTTCTGACAACCCCCCTCCGCTCCACTCCCCACTCCCCGCTCTCCTGCCCACCCCCTACCCCGTGCTGCTATAGACAGATTCTGAGAGAAAGAGGGAGGGACAGAGGGAGAGAGAAAGAGTGAGGCCTGAAGTATGCGGTCAAAATGTCAACCCGAGTTGTACAGCAGGAAATGTCTCCAATACACTGGGATTAGGTTTGGAAGAAGTGGGAGAGAAGAAATCCCAAAAGGTATTTTCACCTCCTACTGCGAGCATTAAATATGTGGAAATTGAGTTAGCTTGGTGGGGGAAGAAAAGAGTGAGTAGAATTTGCTATTGGAAATACTTTTACAGCTTGCGTAACATTTGCTGCCAGGCTACTAAAAGAGAGCTTGAAGAAGAGAGAAGCTGTTTGATGTGTTAATATCGGATCCTTCAAAGGATATGAAGTCGCTCTCCTCTCTTCCTCATATGTCCAATATTTTCCGCCTCTGAGGAGGTCCAGAGAGGCTAGTGGAAACACAGACACTGGCTGATCTGTTTTCGATTCCCCACTGTTTGAGTACTGTATGTGGCACATTTTCAGGATTCCTTTTTCTTCTCAGTCTCCTGTATGACTGTCACGTTGATATATATTCTACATCCCAAACGGCACCCTATTCCCTATATTTGGGTCAAAAGTAGTGCTCTATAAAGGGAATAGGGTTTCATTTGGGACGCAGTTAAATGTTTTCACATGCTGTTCCTCATTCCACAATTACACAAATTCCTCATTTGTATTCAGAATAAATATGGTATGCCAATGTCATACTCTCAACAGACAAATACTGATAACGTGTTCAGATGCAGTAGTGTAATAACATAATAGCGTAATCTAATTGAAACAAACACTTTGAGGCAGAAACATATCCCTGTGACCTTGCTTTTATTGAATGACACAAAAACAACATTCACTTTTCACAAACTGCTGTTCCCACTTCCCAAGCCTATCTTCCCAATGTATGGAACAACCAAATCAACAGCATGGGTTTATCAACCGTGCCTGACCCTTGCCACAGGGGAGTGTCCACCCTCACCGCCTGGGTTGGTCTTGCTGTTATTGTGCTAGTGGATGACTGTTGGTATGTTGGCGGCTCTCTGATGGGAAGCTGAAAGTGCATGAACTTTTGAATGTCCCGTTCCTCCAAGCTGGTGGCTTTAGTGTGGATATCACACAATCTCTCTCTCTCTCGCTCTCTCTCTTTCTCTCTCTGCCACCCCATCCATATGTTATGGTGAAGAGACATTCAACGAACTCCTTTGTGTGTCAGTGCACATGTTCATGCTTGTTAGGACTCCCGACCATGGCCTGAGTGTGTTGTGGG
This sequence comes from Oncorhynchus keta, assembly GCF_023373465.1. Classification (NCBI taxonomy): domain Eukaryota; kingdom Metazoa; phylum Chordata; class Actinopteri; order Salmoniformes; family Salmonidae; genus Oncorhynchus; species Oncorhynchus keta. The sequence goes on from NC_068437.1 coordinate 9,226,110, forward strand.
AGAGAGAGGACCATTAGACACCTGTGCTGTTGACATACTTGGACACCTCTGTTGACAGCTCTCTCAGAGCAGGGACAGGGTATGGGACATTCTGCTAAGTTTTACTATTGTGTGTGTGTGTGTGTGTGTGTGTGTGTGTGTGTGTGTGTGTGTGTGTGTGTGTGTGTGTGTGTGTGTGTGTGTGTGTGTGTGTGTGTGTGTGTGTGTGTGTGTGTGTGTGTGTGTGTGTGTGTGTGTGTGTTTGCGTGTTTGCGTGTGTGTGTGTGTTTGCGTACGCACGCACGCATGTGTATAGTGTATATGTGAGTGTGAGCCTGTACTCAGGGCCTCGGCGGTGGAGCTAGCTTTGAGTGCCGCCAGCTGTTGAGTAGACGGGTCTGCCTGTCAAGGGCAGCTGCTATTTGTCAAACCAGAGAGCCCGCCTGTCATCACTCCAGGGCAGAACGCTGCGCTGCTATTGGTCATGTGGGCCAGGGTACTGTAAACACTGCACCGGAAGGAGGAGACACCACACTGTGGGGCCGCAGGCACCAGGCAAAAGTCATTTCCCTTCACGCTAGACTTGCTTGCCACAGCCGGAGAAGGAAAACAAACGCTCTACGTTTACATGCTGCGGGCGTACTACCTTGACCAAACGACTCTCGCTCTTTACAGTGAATAAGAAAGGTCAAGTGATTAAATCAATGGAATAAAATAACACTGCCTGTGTTCATACACCTCCTCTCCCCCCTATCCTCCTCCCCCTCTCCAGTGCTAAAACAGACCACATGGTCCCACTACAAACATGGTTCTCCCCAAAATTGTTTTGCAAGGTGGTGCTGATGAGTCAGTCGAGGGGAAGGCCAAGAGTGTGGCTGTGCACCCCTTCGGACTCAAGAGATTTGTGTGTTTTTGAACAGCTGTAACTGCCATTTTCTGCCATCAAAAACCTTAAATGATAACAAATAATGTAGCAAACAGTATATTGTGTGTTCACTGGCTGTGTGTGTGTGATTGTGTGTTTAAAAAATATATACTGTATGTTACTTATTTTAACTTCATTTTTTTACATGGTGGCACAGATAAGTCCACAAGGAGGGTCTCCAACTTTAGCTCAGCGTGATACACCAGGGCTGCGTCGCAAAATGGCACCCTATCCCCCACTTTTGACCAGAGCCCCATATAGTGCACTTGAGCCCTATTGGCCTTGCTCAAAAGTAGTGCACCAAAGAGGTTATAGGGTGCCATTTGAGACACTACCCTGGTGCATCATGCAGAGATAAAGTACGGAGACCCACCTTTCTAATCGCTTAAGTGGGCTCCCTGCACGTTTCCGTGGACATTTATTACAGGGGATTTACTCCAAGTATGATGAACGAGGGAACAGGATGGTAAGCACTCCTCTGCCACAACGGCTGCAGGCGCATTACGCTCATCACTCTCTGACCTGAATGTAACCTGCGAGGGGTAGTGCATCATGGTGACAGGGGGTGGGGTGGAGGAGAGGAGTTGTGGGGGGAGGGGGCTGCGGGGGGGGGGTATACTGTGTTTCACATGCATGAGAGGGCAGAAAATGGCAGTGTGTGCCAGGAGGTGTTTATGTTTTTGTCATACTAGTGTGTGTGTGTGTGTGTGTGTGTGTGTGTGTGTGTGTGTGTGTGTGTGTGTGTGTGTGTGTGTGTGTGTGTGTGTGTGTGTGTGTGTGTGTGTGTGTGTGTGTGTGTGTGTGTGTGTACGTACGTATGTCTGAAGAGTACGTGGGTGTGTAAACTATGCATGACGGTGCGTATGTAGCGCCAATCTATTCCAGCAGACAGGTTGTATGAGAAGCTCCTCTTTCGTTTGTGACATCAGTTGCTCTTTTATACGTGACAAAAGGCATGACAACAACACCAAAGCCTAGAGCCCTCACTGCCGGAGACCCCCATTTGATGCGCGGCTTCATGCTTGTCTTCTTGCCTTAGGGCCCTGGTCAAATGTAGTGCACTATAAAGAGAATGGAGTGCCATTTGGAACGCAGCCCTTCTTGTCTTTCCCCATTGCAAATCACAAGCCATTTCTCGCATCCTGTTCTTTGTTGCCCTTCTCTGTGAAATTAGGCTGTCCACAGAGATAAGAGAAAAGGAACATCTGCAATGTGAAGCAAGCTAAGGAAGCGCTAGCTCCGTACACTGCAATGTCGGTTTACCATGACAATGCGGCACAGATGACACAAAGGCAGGGAGAAAACCAAGAGGCTGGCTTTCCCTTTATCCCCCCTCATTACTCTTCCCCATCTCCCTTTAACAGCTCATTAGAATGACTGATTAATTAGCATAGCGAGCGCCAGACGGACCAGAGAGGGGAATCAAATGAAAATGTAAATTCCGCTCCTCACTTCCCTAGCTCGCGATGAGACGGGCATTGATTAAACATGTAATCAGGGGTAAGACACACACACGCTGCCTTGGATGCATGTATTCGCACACACACTTACACACATACGGTGGGGTCTGAAATTATTTACACCATTGATGAAGATTAGCAAAAATGACTGTATATATATAAAAAGATAAAAATACTGAGCTATATTTTATGCGCCAAAAAAATGGGAAATTATATTTAATACTAATGTCACACTCTGGCCGATAGTGGCTGTGACTACACACAATTCAGTACTGTAGATCTGACTACACAACCCTATTCTCTTAAAAAAAGGGTTATTTGGGGTTCTATATTTAACCTTTCTGTACTTTGTATGGGTTCCCTATGTTAATCTAATGAAGGCAAATAACCTTGTGGGTTCTATCACTAACACAGAGTATAATGTATAATGGATTTTAGCCAACAACAAAAAACTCTTAAACTTAACTAGTGTCACGTCCTGACCTAAGTTTCTTTTTTATGTCTCTATTTAGTTTGGTCAGGGCGTGAGTTGGGGTGGGCATTGCATGTTTTGTTCTAGGTTTTGTACTTCTATGTGTTTGGCCTGGTATGGTTCCCAATCAGAAGCAGCTGTCAATCGTTGTCTCTGATTGAGAACCATACTTAGGTATCCTGTTCCCACCTGTGTTTGTGGGTAGTTGTTTTCTGTTTCGTATCTGTACCAGACAGAAATGTTTCGGTTATTCTTTTTGTAATTTTCATATTTAATTAATTAATTATGAACACGTACCACGCTGCACCTTGGTCCTCACCTTCTTCTCTTGAATGCTGTGACAACTAGCTGCCTTTTAATTTGTTTTAGCTGTTTTGCATTGACAGTTATATCCATATAAATTATGCTGCTGCATGCTTTAGCCTGGTCAAAAAAATGCCTACCTGTCTCTTTGAATTTGTATTTTTCAACATTGTTGCCCAAGTCGGAGGGACAAACAGCAAGGTTCATATAAACCTCTGTTGTTGCAAACTATACTGAACAAGAATGTGTGTTAGTCCCATGTTGAAATAAAATATCACAGAAATGTTCCATATATACAAAACGCTTATCTGTGCAAAAATGTTTTAATTTGGGGACAGGTCGAAAAGCATTAAACATGTATTGCAATATAGCTAGTTAGCTTGCACTTGCTAGCTAAATTGTCATATTCAGCTAGCTTGCTGTTGCTAGCTAATTTGTCCTGGGATATGAACATTGAGTTGTTATTTTACCTGAAATGCACAAGGTCCTCTACAATTAATCCACACATAAAACGGTCAACCGAATCGTTTCTAGTCATCTCTCCTCCTTCCAGTCTTTTTCATCTTTGAACTTATATGGTGATTGGCATCTACACTTTCCTATTATTACCACGACAACCGGCAAAACATTTAGTCTTTCAATCACCCAAGTGGGTATAACCAATGAGGAGATGGCACGTGGGTACTTGCTTCTATAAACCAATAAGGAGATGGGAGAGGCAGGACTTGCAGCGCGATCTGTGTCAGAAATAGGAATGACTTCTATTTTAGCCCTTGGCAACGCAGACGCTCATTGGCACGCGCTAGCAGTGTGGGTGCAATAATTGAATAACATAGATTCCTATATGTATTTTGCAATGCTCGAGCACGCGACGTGAGCGGAGTAGTCAGGGTATAACCCTGAAGCTTATAAGAAATCCCGCTATGCCCTTCGACAAACCATCAAACAGGCAAAGCGTCAATACAGAACTAAGATCGAATCGTACTACACCGGCTCTGACGCTTGTCGGATGTGGCAGGGCTTGCAAACCGTTGCAGACTACAAAGGGAAGCACGGCCGAGAGCTGACCAGTGACACGAGCCTACCAGACGAGCTAAATAATTTCTATGCTCGCTTCGAGGCAAATAGCACTGAAACATGCATGAGAGCACCAGCTGTTCCAGAAGACTGAGTGATCACCCTCTCTGCAGCCAATGTGAGTAAGACCTTTAAACAGGTCAACATTCACAAGGCCACGAGGCCAGAAGGATAAACAAAACGTGTACTGCGAGCATGCGCTTTGAAAGGCTGGCCATGGCTCACATCAACACCATTATCCCAGAAACCCTAGACCCCCTCCAATTTGCATACCGCCCCAACAGATCCACAGATGATGCAATCTCTATTATGCTCCACACTGCATTTTCCCAAAAGGAACACCTATGTGAGAATGCTATTCATTGACTACAACTCAGTGTTCAACACCATAGTGCTCTCAAAGGTCATCAATAAGCTAAGGACCCTGGGACTAAACTTCTCCCTCTGCAACTGGATCTTGGAGTTCCTGACTGATGACACAACAGTGGTAGGCCTGATCACCTACAATGAAGAAACAGAATATAGGGAAGAGGTCAGAGACCTGGCCTTGTGGTGCCAGGACAACAACCTCTCCCTCAGCATGATCAAGACAAAGGAGATGATTGTGGACTACAGGAAAAAGAGGACCGAGCACACCCCCATTCTCATCGACAGGCTGCAGTGGAGCAGGTTGAGAGCTTCAAGTTCCTTGGTGTCCACATCACCAACAAACTAACATGGTCCATGCACACCAAGACAGTTGTGAAGAGGGCATGACAAAACCTATTCCCCCTCAGGAGACTGAAAAGATTTGGCATAGGTCCTCAGATCCTCAAAGGGTTTTACAGCTGCACCATCGAGAGCATATTGACGGGTTGCATCACTGCCTGGAATGGAAACTGCATTACATAGGGTAGTGCGTACGGCCCCATACATCACTGGGGCCAAGCTTCCCGCCATCCAGGACCTCTATACCAGGCGGTGTCAGAGGAAGGCCCTAGAAATGATCAAAGACTCCAGCCAGCCTAGTCATAGACTGCTCTCTCAGCTACCACACAGCAAGCAGTACCGGATTGTCAAGTCTACGTCAAAGAGACTTCTAAATAGCTTCTACCCCCAAGCCTACAAGACTCCTGAACACCTAATCAGATGGCTACCCAGACTATTTGCATTTGCATTGGTTAGGGGATCGTAAGTAAGCATTCCACTTAAGGTTTACACCTGTTGTATTCGGCGCATGTGACAAATCATTTATTTTATTTTATTTATTTACCTTCAGAGGAATGTATCAAACCAGTTGCTGTGATAAAAGTTTTTTGGTGTTGTGTACTCTCCTCAAACACTAGCATGGTATTTTTCCACTGTAATAGCTACTGTAAATTGGACAGTGGAGTTAGATTAAAATAATGTAAACTTTCTGCCCATATAAGACATGTCTATGTTCTGGAAAGTTTGCTGTTACTTGCAACGTCATTCTAGTCACATTAGCACACGTTAGCAAGAACCGTCATGGTATAGGGACACCGATCCTACGGGATCCTTAAGGAGTTTTTAATATTCACAATAAGAGCAACATTCCCTATTGTCTCCCTGATGAACTCAGTCACCGTGTCAGTGTATACGTCAATGTTATTCACAGACGCAACCCGGAACATATCCCAGTCAGCGCGATCAAACAATTGTGAAGCATGGATTCCGATTGGTCAAACCAGCATTGAATAGACCTTCGTGTTTGAGTTTCTGCCTACAGGAAGAGAGGAGCAGAATGGAGTCGTGATCAATCACACGACCTCAACCTAATTGTTAGGTTTTGGGATAAGTTGGACGGCAGAGTGAAGGAAAAACAGCCAACAAGTGCTAAGCATATGTGGAAACTCCTTGAGGACCGTTGGAAAAGCATTCCTTGTGAAGCTGGTTGAGAGAATGCCAAGAGTGTGCAAAGCTGTAATCAAGGCAAAGGGTGGCTACTTTGAAGAATCTCAAATAGAAAATACATTTCACACTTTTTTGGTTACTAATAGTTTTGATGTCTTCACTATTATTCTACAATGTAGAACATTTAAAAAATAAAGAAAAACCTTTGAATAAGTAGGTGTGTCCAAACTTTGACTGGTACTGTATATACTGCAAAGTTGCTTAGGAGCTAGAAGCAGAGATGCCATGTCTGGTCTGAAGCATTATAGCCAAAAACCTGGTTGCCTCTGCCAGGAGGCTTGGCCAAAAGTGGATCTTCCAGCAAGACAATAACCCCAATCACCCATCAAAATACACAAAGAAACTATTTGCAATGGCCATCTCAGTTTCCCGACTTGAAACCCATTGAAAATATGTGGTTTGAATTGAAGATGGCATTCCAAAAGCGCAGACGAGGATCTGGAAGGATTCTGTCAATTTTATGAGTTGTTTTCTCCAACTCATAAAATATTTTAGAAAAAAGGTTCAGTGTCGTTCTCCTCGAAAGGTGAGTTATTGAAAGGTATTGAAAACAGGGGTGTCAATCATTTTGTAAACCTACCTTAACAAATATATATATATATATATTACTTGTTAACAAAATGTTTATTTGAGCAATAGTATTACTATTAAATAATATAATTTCCCAATTTTTCGGAGCATACAATCTAGCTTAGCATTTGAATTATTTATTTTATACAGTCATTTTTGCTAATCTTCATCAAGGGTGTCAATAATATCGGATCCCAACGCACACACACACACACGCACACGCACACGCACACGCACACACACACACACACACACACACACACACACACACACACACACACACACACACACACACACACACACACACACACACACACACACACACACACACACACACACACACACACACATTCTCCCACACAGGTGATCAGAGAGGCTTCTTTTCTTTAATAAGCATGTTGATTTATCTGATCCCGTTCTCCCCACTAGGCATAATGTGTCACATTGTCAGGTTGTGCGCCACTGGTGTAGAAGTCAGGTAAAAAGGCAAAAGTGAAAAGCTCAACAAAGTCACAAAGATGCAAAATGTTTAACAATTAAACATACTACTGGTTGAACATGGTACCCAGAGAAAAAAAGCAGCCTGGCGCGTCACACAAAATACGTAACACAAACAATTCCACACAAAGACATGGGGGGAACAGAGGGAATATATATGTAGTGTGATTAGGGAATGTAAACCAGGTGTGCGGGGAAACAAGACAAAACACATGGAACAATGAAAAGTGGAGCGGCGATGGCTAGACGGCCGGTGACGTCGATCGCCGAACGCCGCCCAAACAAGGAGAGGAGCCGACTTCGGCGGAAGTCGTGACATACATTCAAGCATCTGAGCCGTTGTGGTCTTGAATCAAGCTCATAGATCTGTCATCCTAATGACTGATTTACAACTGTAAGCAAGGGAAATGTGTGTTCCTGATACAGCCAGTTAATTTAGGACTGCAGCCATGTTTGCATGACAGACAGCGTGGCTCTGAGAGCAAATTAACAGTGCTCTGTTCCCTCACTGGGCCGTCTGCTGTTTACCACTCAAACCAGGGAGAGGAGACATGGGGAGAGACCGAGAGAGCGTGAGAGAGAGAGCGAGCGAGAGAGAGAGAGCAGACAGATATAGCTTAGCATTTGAATGAGAGAGAGCAGACAGAAAGGCAGAACGAGAGAGAAAGAAAAAAACGAGTCCTGCCTGCTTCAAAATGGAAGCTGTTCCTGTGTGTGGACGAATCGTAACCCAGTGTGAGTGCAGTGTGCACAGAGCGGAAGAGGCTATGAGAAAATGGAGTGTCGACCCTGACTGCAGGCCTCACTATGTGAAAATGATCCCATTAATTCAGTTTCCCCTGGCCTCCCTGTGCCCATTAATTCAGTTTCCCCTGGCCTCCCTGTGCCCACTGCCTCGCAGAGCTGACAAGATGATTCCCTCTGTCATGTTAAAGGCAACATGATCATATCCTTGTTGCCCGGATAACCAGCTCAGAATGCCTCTGTGGAGTGGGAAGAGCGAGTATCATCCCTCCTCCTTCCTGCTTTTCCTCCCACCTTACAGAATGAGAGTAAACACGAGAGGTTATCTCTGCGCTGCTGTGTGACAAATAGCATGACACGTTTGCTGTAATATGCACTGGTTCTCCCTTTCCTGCAGCTGTTGGTTGGTGTCTCTCTAATAACAGTGTGCTGCCCCCGCCATTAGCCTCTAACACACACTGAGTGAGCACTAACACTATCGCTGAGGCATGGGTAGACCTTGGACAGCCTGCTCATTAATAAGGCTTTTCTGCTGGCATTAAAACTGGCAAGATCTGCCCTCACTTCAGCGGCTATGTCAACTGTAAAAATGAAGGTTAGAGGATTATTATGTGTGTGTCAATTTCGACCAACCCACCCAACTAAAAAAATGGTCCAGCCCATCTGACATTTGCCAGAATTGCCAGATAGCCAATCTGCGGCTGCACATACACACACACACACACACACACACACACACACACACACACAAACACATGGAGGCTGGTGACTGGGCGACCCTATGTTATAGGTGCGGACCGCACAGAGACGACAAAGCGTTTCAGAAATCATCAGGGACAAATCATTTTAATCTAAAACATTTAATAAAGAAATTTATAGTAAAATATTATGGGGAAGGCTACTTGCATGGTGTTGAGAAGGGATCACAACAGCGATTGAATGAGGGTATGAGGCATGAGTTGAGGTGTTCAGAGGCTTGACTTCAGTGCAGGAAAGAGGTTGAGGTGTTCAGAGGCTTCGGTGCAGGACAGAATCATCATGGTGGATGTGTTAGAGAAGAGCTCAACTCTTCCACTGATGGCAGGACAGGATTTGACTGGGAAGACAAGAACAATTACACAGTTACACAAAAGAGCTGAGAATGAGTTAGTCCAAATTGACTCTGCCATAGAGATCTTATTAAATTAGTGCAGATAAATTCTTCAAATTCATTATTTGATTTGATCTTATCACAGCACTGGCAAACCATGGTCGACCAACTCCCTGACCAAAATGGCTGACCTTTATTCCATCATAAAAAGGTTAATGTCCCATCTAGTATTCTAATTCAGAATTCTATGGACTCTACATACAGTAATGAGAGAAAATTAACAGGCCTACTCACAGTGCTTGAAGAGGAAACATTGCCAGGGGATGAGCAGGAACATGAGACATGGCTTAATTTCATATCAGGAGAGAGTTCCCAGCTAACTACAAACATTTAGAGAATGTTCCCTTAAAACTTCTTCAGGATTGGTGGGTTCCCTGTGGGACGGTTGAGCTAATGTAGGCTAATGCGGTTATTATGAGGTTGTAAGTAACAAGAAAATTTCCCAGGACATAGACATATCTGATATTGGCAGAAAGATTTAATTCTTGTTAATCTAACTGCACTGTCCAATTTACAGTAGCTATTACAGTGAAAGAATGCCATGCTATTGTTTGAGGAGAGTGCACAGTTTTGAACATGGCAAGTTATTAACCTCTTGCTCCTACCTGGCACGCAGGCGTCCCATCTAGAGCTCTGGAAATGCAAATGCGCTATGCTAAATGCTAATAGTATTAGTTAAACCTCAAACGTTCATTAAAATACACATGCAGGGTATTGAATTAAAGCTAAACTCGTTGTGAATCCAGGCAACAAGTCAGATTTTTAAAATGCTTTTCGGCGAAAGCATGAGAAGCTATTATCTGATAGCATGTAACACCCCAAAAGACCCGCAGGAGACGTAAACAAAATAATTAGCATAGTCGTCGCGACACAAACCGCAAAAATAAAATATAAAACATTCATTACCTTTGACCATCTTCTTTGTTGGCACTCCGAGATGTCCCATAATCACTATTGGGTCTTTTTTCCGATTAAATCGGTCCATATATAGCCTAGATATCGATCTATGAAGACTGTGTGATAAACGGAAAAAAATTGCGTTTCATAACGTAACGTAATTTTTTAAAATTCAAAAAGTCGACGATAAACTTTCACAAAACACTTCGAAATACTTTTGTAATGCAACTTTAGGTATTAGTACACGTTAATAAGCGATAAAATTCATCAGGAGGCGATGTCAATTCTATAGGTGTCCGTCTCGAAAAAATGTCTGGAGAGAGCTCGACCAAAACATCCGGTCAGAGACCGGAGGGAATCGGTTCCCTTGATTCGGTTTGACCAAGAATCAAAGCTGAATCAAATGACAAGACTCTAGACATCGTGTGCTGTAGGCACTGAAACCTCGGTCTCATTTAATTCGGTTCACTTTGAACAATTCCTGGAAGTGGCGCATGGATATTTATTTCCATTTTCAGTGATCAGATTTTCCTGTGCTTTTCGATGAAACGCACGTTCTGTTATAGTCACAGCCGTGATTTAACCAGTTTTATAAACGTCTGAGTGTTTTCTATCCACACATACTAATCATATGCATATACTATATTCCTGGCCTGAGTAGCAGGGCGCTGAAATGTTGCGCGATTTTTAACGGAATGTTCGAAAAAGTAGAGGGTCGACTTAACAGGTTAATAAACAAATTAGGCACTTTTGGGCAGTCTTGATACAACATTTTGAACAGAAATGCAATGGTTCCATGGAACAGTCAAACACTTTGCACACATACTGCTGCCATCTATTGGCCAGAATCTAAATTACACCTGGGCTGGCATAATACATTCAAAGTGTTTCCTTTTAAATTGTACCAAGAATATGCATATCCTTGCTTCAGGGCCTGAGCTACAGGAAGTTAGATTTGGGTATGTCATTTTAGGCAAAAATTGAAAGGGGCCAATTCTTAAGAGACTTAAGAGTCTCATTAGGTCATTAACTAGCGTTTCCAAAAGAATGTTCCTATGATGTGCAGGGAATGTTTCAAAGAGACCATTCCCTTAATGTCAAATAGTATTTACCCAGAATGTGGTTACCATGTTCTCAGAATATAAGATATTGATGTTCTAGGCACTATAAATAAGAACGTTGCAAGAACATCCATGTGTCCAGTTGTCTGTGGGTTTAGGAGAATATTCCGTAACCACTGTCCCAATAAGGGATATCAAATTAAACTGTGTTTGTCACATGCTTCGTAAACAACAGGTGTGGTCTGCTTTCTTATGGGCCCTTCCCAACAATGCAAAGAGAAAGAAAATAGAGAAATATTAGAAAAGTTAAACACATAGTAAGTGATAATAGATACACAATTAGTAACAATAACTTGGCTACATACAAGGGGTACCAGTACCGAGCCAATGTGCAGGGGTACGAGGGAATTTAGGTATATATGTACATATATAACAAGGATTAATGTGACAGGTAGTAAACAGTAGCAGCAACGTATGTAATGAGTCAAAAAGGGTCAATGCAGATAGTTTGGGTAGCTATTTGGTGAACTATTTAACTAGCCATTTAGCACTCTAATGGCTTGGGGGTAGAAGCTGTTCAGGGTCCTGTTGGTTCCAGATTTGGTGCATCGGTACCGCTTGCCATGCAGCAGCAGAAAGAACAGTCTATGACTTGGGTGGCTGGAGTCTTTGACAGTGATGTACTGGGATGTCTGCACTTCCCTCTGTAGTGGCTTGCGGTCGGATGCCACGCAGTTGCCATATTTGAGCAACTGATTGAGGGCCCATGCCAAATCTTTTCAGCCCCCTGAAGGGAAAGAGGCGTTGTCTTGCTCTCTTAACAACTGTGTTGGTATATTTGGACCATGATAGATCCTAACTGATGTGGATACTTCACTACACCGCTGGCTATGTGATTGGGGGTGTGCTCGGCCCTCCATTTCCTGTAGTCCACGATCAGCTCCTTTGTCTTGCTGACATTGAAGGAGAGATTGTTGTTCTGGCACCACACTGCCAGGTAACTGACTTCCTCCCTATAGGCTGTCTAATCGTCGTCGGTAATCAGGCCTCCCACCATGTCGTCGGGAAACTTAATGATGATGTTGGAGTCATGCACGACCACGCAGTCGTCTGTGAATAGGGAGTACAGGAGGGGACTAAGCACACACCCTTGAGGGGGCCCCATGTTGAGGGTCAGCGTGGTGAATGTGTTGTTGCCTACCCTCACCACCTGGAGGCGTCCCGTCAGGAAGTCCAGGACCCTGTTGCAGACATAGCTGAAGTAGGGATGCTGAGGGTAAAACATAAGAATTTTCTTCACTAGAGTAATGCACTGGGCCTTTACTAGTCCTGTATTTGTGGACCGATATAGCTATCTGTAGCACGGGTCAAAAATAATAATCTGCACCTGCCCAATTCTCATGATAAGGGCATATTTTGACGGTATAGAGCAAACATACTATGGATAAGGCCACATAAAAAAAATAACAGAAACCAAAACCCAGAAGTTACAGAATAAGACCATAGTATGATATGTCAGGAACTCTGACCAGACATATTCATACCTATGCCGTCTATGTTGCAAGATTGATGTAATTCTCTCCACGTCAACAAACTCCCCGCATAGACCTAACCATATATCTTTTTAGGGTGTATGTTCATTTTTCTGGCATTTTGTTACACATTTCCTTGCTGCTGCTGAAAGATAACCTATTCATTTCAGTGGAGAGGACTGGAGTGTATCCACAAGAACAATACTTATAAGGAGATGACATGGTTCTGGTTGAATAATAATACCTGTGATGTCATGTATAACATGTAGAATTTCAGACCAAAAAGTGTCACAGCAGTCTAAGGCACTGCATTGCAGTGTTAGAGGTGTTACTACCAGCCGCAACCAGCCGTGGCTGGGAGTCCCATAGGACGGTGCACAATTGGCCCAGCGTCATCCAGGTTAGGGGAGAGTTTGGCCGGTGGGGCTTTACTTGGCTCATCGCGCTCTAGCCACTCCTTGTGGCGGGCTGGGTGCCTGCGGGCTGACCCCGTTCTCCAGTTGAACGGTGTTTCCTCCGACACATTGGTGAAACTGGCTTCTGGGTTAAGCTGGAGGGCGGTTAGGCGGGTCATGTTTCGGAGGATGCATGATTCCACCTTTGCCTCTCATGAGCCCGATGGGGAGTTGCAGTGATGAGACAACATCGAAAATTGGGGAGAAAAAGGGGGTATACCTATTTGTCCACACTGCCTCCAACACGAAGCAGATATTTCTTTGTTAACTTTATACATTTTATTAGGGCTTATAAAAAAAACTATCTGGAACTCCCTTATTCATTTACATGTAGTAGCTTTATGTAGTGTTTTCTATACCCTTACAAAAAAAATCCTACAGTAATCCTGCAGGAATTTTACCCTTTGTGAAGGATGTTTTGTCTCTGATATGGTTACATGAGATGACATGCTATTTTCAAATTGATTACCTAATGTTTAATTGATTACGTGATTGAATTAAACCATGCAACAATTAAACCATTAATAACCTGGAGCACCACAGAAGCATTAGTTTATATAGAGCGGCTATCTCCCGAATCCACTCTTAAACCTCTCTGGGATATGTGGGATGCACCTGGCCAAAAGCCAGTGAAAATACAGAGCGCAAAATTCAAATAAATTACGAAAAAAATCCAACTTTCATGAAATCAAATGTTAGACACCAAATTACACCGATTGTTGTGAATCCAGCCAACAGATTTCAAAAAGGCTTTTCGGCGAAAGCAAACGATGCTATTATCTGAAGGTAGCACCTCCGTAAACAAAGAGAGAAAGCGTATTTCAACCTTGCAGATGCGACACAAAACACAGAAATACAAATATAATTCATGCCTTATAATTCATGCCGTACAAGCTTCTTTTGCCTTACAAGCTTCTTTTGTTGGCACTCCAATATGTCCCATAAACATCACAAATGGTCCTTTAGTTCGATTCATTCCATCGCTATATATCCAAAATGCCCATTTATTTGGCGCGTTTGATCCAGAAATAACACCGGTTCCAACTTTCGCAACGTGACTACAAAATATCTAAAAAAATACCTGTAAACTTTGCCAAAACATTTCAAACTACTTTTGTAAGACAACTTTAGGTATTTTTTAACGTAAATAATCGATAAAATTGAAGACGGGATGATCTGTGTTCAATTCTGGAGGAAAACAAACTAGCTAGCTTTCTGGTTACGCGCCTCTATCTAACAGTACACTTCAAGTGACCCTCGTTCAAGAAGGCCGTACTTCTTCATCACACAAAGGAAAAACCTCAACCAATTTCTAAAGACTGGTGACATCCAGTGGAAGCGGTAATCTAATTGAAAAGAGAGTGACCTCAAAAAAAAATCTGAATGGTTTGTCCTCAGGGTTTCGCCTGCTAAATAAGTTATGTTATACTCACAGATATGATTCAAACAGTTTTAGAAACTTCAGAGTGTTTTCTATCCAAATATACTAATAATATGCTAATATTATCTTCTGGGGATGAGTAGCAGGCAGTTGAATTTTGCAGTGTGTTGCTTCGGGCACTATCCTAAGTTGATAACTACATGATAAGTCTACAGCTGCAAGGCACCAGCTTCGGGAAGTCTACAGGGATGACCTATGGACCTCTGTGGAGACACTGGTGAGTACTGTACCTGTAGAGTCAAAAAGGCCGAAGAGTAAATGTTCCACTTTACTAAGGCTGGTATTTTGTTCGGACCCGTAAGTGATCCGAGCATAAATCCTCATAAATGTTCCATTGTACGTATGTTCTTATGCTTACATAAGCGCACATGCCAAGGGAAAGAACCAAGTATCCTGGTAGGTTACAACTTGTTTAGAATGAGTTTGACGTCATCAGATCATTTCCAGGTCGATGACTGGAGGTCAGTAAGACTTGATGTCGACCTCAAGACGTATTAAGGGGACCTGCAGTAGTTTAACTACACGTCACTGTGTCTTACACCATTGTAGCGTTTATAGGTATGAAGGAGTATATTTCATATCTATGTTATCAACAGAGGAGCTAACCTCATGACGGAAGTACTCTCTAAGCACTGAACCAGTCGTATGCGGGGGATTATGGTTCATGACTTCTAATAACTTTCCCCCTGAATGGAGGGTTCTATTTATTAGTGGCATGTGTGTTGACCGTCAGAAGAGTGTTCTGGAGATTCCCTTCCCCGTGTTGCAATCTGAGTGACTACTAACTCCTCTGTCTCTATTATCAATAGCGATTTCACTTGTGAGGTCTCGAATCCGCTTACTGACTGTTGCTGGACTGACTGTGCTGGCATTGGTACTGGTACTCAAGGGGATCAGTTGTCCTACCTATTTATTCTGAAATATTATCTATATATATACATACACACCGGAACACATGACTAGAGCACTTTGCTAGTTGTATTGTAGTTAAAACTACACATGGCAAGGCATGACTATTTTTGCCATTTGTTTGAGGTGGAAGTCCAGTGAACCTCTTCTACGACCAGTGTGGGACACCTCAGTAATGTTTTCGATGTGTTCTAAGATTATCCCCGTCTAAGGGCCTGTCTGGTCCTCACTCTGTTCTCATAGGGGAGTTTACAACTAGATTTGTTTTCTGCTCTGGCGGCCTAGTACGGTGTTGCATGTAGTCTCTCGACCCCCCCCACCGGCCTCGATGAGGCTCATCATGGATCTGGGCTACTATTCCCCCTTTTGTGGCTCGGGACCCCCCCCACCAGCGGTTGATGTTGGTATCCGAGGCACAAACAAAAAGGTCGGACCCTATGTACGAGTTGTTAGCCACCGCATTATGAGAATGGCTGCAACCTTTTAACCAAATCTCCTGGTGTTGGTGCTTCAAAACGCTCAGTGGCTGTCGAGGCCTGTCAGTCACCACAGTGTCCGCTCTGCGTGCGGCAACCTCTTCAGTACCTGCGAAATGAGACGAGGATATCTGTCTGTGATATCGCAAAGTGTTTCACCAGTGGGAGTCATCGGGTCAGTTGTGGGACTGACACCCTTAGTGTCATTGTAAGGGGAGACAGTCCCCCACAAAGAGGAAGATGTATCATTGGAAGCAGAGTACACTCTGCGCATTTCTGAAATGGCCGCAGTGCTGCAGAAGTGTCCGAAGGGCAAGATAAGTTCATCTCAACTACAGTATTGCACGACTTCAAAGAGGAGGGAAGTTGCTCATTCACAGAGACTGCTGGCTCGAAATCATTAAAAGAATGGCCAATCAGGTTTGCTGATAGAATGTGTCGAGATATCGTAATATCTCCTTGGATCGGATTCTGCACCAAGAGGTTTCGAAAACGTCTTTCGACAGATATCCCTCGTGAATGATTGCGTTGCAGCTAGCGTTAGAGGAAGACAGTGTGGTCAGTGGAGAAGGCACTGTGGCCAGTGACTATACATGGTTGGTTTTCCAATCTATCAGCGGGAGTAACCGATCCATTAAGTCTGCTCTGAGTTGCAGGGGTTCAGATTCGAGGCTGGTAACATACACAGGGTGAATGAGCGATATGTCCTGGATGTGTAGTTTCAGCATGACTCTCAATGTGAGAGGCGAGGTAGTCTGAGTGAAACCTCGAAGTGTAGTGTTGCATCGTTCAATGTACTTTACTTCAAGGAGCTCTGCTGACCTGTCATCCAACTTAGTCATTGTGTTCATGAACTGATCGTCTTTGGTCTGCAGCATGTTGAGTAGAACATTGTTACTGTGAGTAACGTTCAAACAAAACTGCATGCATGTTATCAAGTTGAGCTCCTGTTTGTAGATAACTCTTCCGATTGATCTAGTTTGGCGTTGACATCATCATATTTAGTTTTGGCCTTAGAAAGCGATTTTGTTCCTGTAGAAGATGATTTTGTTGAGGTTTGTGCTTGTTCGTCGTCATAAGTTTTTGCAATGACATTTAATTGTTCAGTTTTCACACACAGTTCCACAGCTAGCAGAATTTTTCCCTGTTCGCTCCACCTGTCCCTTTATGTCTACTGTGTCCCGTTCGTGCTTCAGCTGTGCAATGCGGTATTGGACCGATGCCAATCTTGGATGGCAAGACATCAGGGCTAAACTGGAGAGAACCTTTACAAGGGCTATGCCCGATGGTTGATTTTGGAGAGCGTTTGTCGCAATTTCTACAGTTTTTCCGCTAATGGCATAGTTAGGGTTGGTATCGCTGCTGAGGTCAGAGATCATCCCTTTAATGGGTGACGTTTCACTAATTAGCAGGGGAGTGGGGGGGAACCATGATCTACACCCAGAAAGTGCCACATCATGACAAGGAATTGTGCAGGTGTCCTGCAGGAATCCAGTAAGATTGACAAAATCCTGAAGGAAAGGTCATTGATGCTCTTACAGGACTTCTGCAGGAGTACGACTTGTCCTGCAGATATTTTGAAAATCCTGCACAACCAAGTACATTTCTGCAGGAATCCTGCAGGACCAAAAGCTGCAGGATTATGATATTCATACAGGCAGTAGTGGGAAAATTACTTGAGTACAACTGTCATACTTGAATAAAAGTAAAGATATCTTATAATATCAAATGACTCAAGTAAAAG
The DNA here is from genome assembly GCF_023373465.1 of Oncorhynchus keta. Lineage (NCBI taxonomy): Eukaryota > Metazoa > Chordata > Actinopteri > Salmoniformes > Salmonidae > Oncorhynchus > Oncorhynchus keta. Next base: position 9,243,717 of record NC_068437.1, read on the forward strand.
TGAAAGTCAACCAGTAAAAGATTACTTGCGTAAATGTCTAAAAAATGTTGGTTTTAAATATACTTAAGTATCAAAAGTAAAAGTACAAATAATGTAAAATTCCTTATATTAAGCAAAAAAAGATGGTGCTATTTTTCCCCCCATTTTCTTTCGGAAAGCCAGGGGCACACTCCAACGCTCAGACATAATTTACAAATGAAGCATGTGTGTTTAACAAGTCCACCAGAACAGAGGCGGTAGAGATGACCAGGGATGTTCTCTTGATACGCGAGTGAATTGGACCATTTTCCTGTCCTGCTAAACATTCAAAATGTAACGAGTACTTTTGGGTGTCAGGGAAAATGTATGGAGTAAAAAGTACATTATATTCTTTAGGAATATAGTGAAGTAAAAGTTGTCCAAATTATAAATAGTAAAGTACAGATACCCCCCAAAACTTCTTAAGTAGTACTTTCAAGTGTTTTTACTTAAGTACTTTACACCACTGCGTACAGGATATGGCAATGCCTGCAGGACCAAGTACATTCCTGCAGGAATCCCGCAGGACCAAAACCTGCAGGATTTTGATATTCCTGCAGGATACGGAAATGTCAAGCTAACTGCAGGATTTGAGATATAGTATGTTGTGACAACAGAGAAAAGAGACTTTTTAAATATAGTTCATTATCAGACAGTTAAACTCAGCAGATGTGGAAAATGCAATAAATGACTAAGTAAACTGTTCAACCTTTTCTCAGTCTACCTCCCACTTGTTGGGCTGTAAACATATGTAGTTCCCTTGTACACCTGGGATGTCTTTCAGGTAAACACAGGTGGTACGGATGTCTGTGCATTTGATTAACTGAACCTCATTTGAAATGCCAATCTCATTAAGAACCCCAGAGGCAGTGCCTCCTGTCTCTAGGTCTCTTATTGTGCATCTTGTTGTCATCACTGGGTCTATAGCAGACTTCACTGCCAACGTCAACAAAAGACCTGACCATCCTCACTGACTCATGTTGTGTGACCACTACATGGTTTACTCGTTTCGATAATGTACTTCCTGTTTTGGGATGAATGCGATTCCCATTAACGATCACTCTATGGTGAAATTGACATGGTTCTTTGTAAATAACGTCTGACTTTCCAAGGAGAAAAGCCTCCCTTGATGTAGGGTTCCATGCAACAGGATACCCTATTAAAAATACACTCTTCTTTTTTTCACATTCGTTAGCTCGTTTGTAGCCCCTTAACATTTCTCCAACAAACCTTTTGCTATAGCTTGGTTTCATTCTGTGCTGAATGTAATAGTGAGTTGTCTCGGGATGTGTTGGTCGATAGTGAACATTTCCACTATTTGTCCTGGTAAACCTTGAGTGCCATGGAAGAGTTTACCGAGTCTCAAATAACTACTTTCAAAGATGAATACACTTTGAGCCCACAGATCCCCAGTTTCGGACAAATGTAGGTACATGCAACAGTATGTGGACGGTGTAGCTGACATGACATTTCGCATACAATTGTTCAAACATAATAACACATTCTTGAAAGAACATCTAAGCCATATCAATGTCATGAGAGCTAACCGTGTCATTCAGTAGACAATAGGTACCCTGCACCAGTAGCAGCAAATGGTGTAAGTACTGCCTGGGTAAAATCCCATTTAAACAGAGAGGCTATAGAACAGCAGGAAGTGTCGGGAACTCTGTGGCTTTCCAATATTTGAGTAAATTAATTGGTCTTGTCATATTTACAGGTGGTTTTGTGGCAAGCAATCTTTTTTTCATGCACTCTATTTCTCTTCCAATGTACCAGGACTCAAAGGGTGATATTTGGACCAAGTAAGATGCCGTGCATGTCATCAAAAGCAAACCTTGCAACATTAAAGAAGATGCATCCTTAACACCATGTATGATATTCCCTGACTCCACCAACTAGGCAACCTCTCCGTGGTGTTTAGTGTCTGTGCGTGGCTCTGGCTCGCTCTCAAGCGGATACACTCTACTGAATCCATTACCCTTTTCTACCACTTCTCCTTTGTGATAACACCAGTTGCACCCATGGTCACCATTGAATTATTTGATATTCTGTACTTGGCAGCGAGCAGGGCAATTGCAAATACATAGTAAACTGTACACATGTACATTTGTGGGTGTCCCTCTCAACTGGCATGTCAAGCCCTCCCCCTCAAGTGAAACACACCAATCCACAAAGGGCTGAAGGAAATAATTAATTTCGGGGTTTTTTGGCCCAAACCACAGCCCCACAAGACGGATGTGCTTCGTTCTTAAGTTCGGGGGCAGTTCATTAACTGTGACCTGTAGGGGCAATATGTGAAAGGGAGAGGTCTTGAATATTGGAACGCCTTCCAAATTCCATGCGAGTGAAAGGTTAATTAAATCAGTGTCCTTACGGGCATCTATCGACTTGTATAGTGCACCATTATACAGTAAATGTCATCTATACTATCTGGGCTGCTCTTGGACCTAGAATACTTATATTCGAATTCTTTGCAGAATTTGGGGTCTGATAACTATTTCCTCTAGTTATTTTTTGACTGACAATTTCATGAACACTGATCAACTCTTGACAAGAGATTGCATTTCCCCAGGAACGCAAGCACATGATATGCAATGATCTGGCACTTCCCTCCCTTCCAAAGAAATACTGGCATGTTGGACAAATATACTGCGTTTCAAAAGTGTCATTACAGTCAAAAGACTTCATACACCTGTAGAGACCATTGGGATTTATAATGTCTAATAAATCACTGAGAGCTATCTTGGGTGGTTGTGTCTTAGAGCAAAGCAGAGTATTGAGAGCAGAGGCTCATCTTCAGTCATATTTACAGTCATATTTTACAGTCACAGGTCCTTGTGACATGGGGCCGTGCATTATCATGCTGAAGCATGAGGTGATGGTGGCGAATGACTGGCACAATAATGGGCCACATGAGGGGCTGGCGTGGTCACACGTGGTCTGCGGTTGTGAACCCAGTTGGACGTACTGACCCCCTTTTCTAAAATGACATTGGTTGTGGCTTATGGTAGAGAAATTAATTTTAAATTATCTGGCAACAGCTCTGGTGGACATTCCTGTAGTCAGCATGCCAATTGCACGCTCCCTCAAAACTTGAGACATCTGTCACATTGTGTTATGTAACAAAACTGCACATTCTAGAGTGGTAATGATCATGCTGTTTAATCAGCTTCTTGATATGCCACACCTGTCAGGTGGATGTATGATCTTTGCCAAGGAGAAATGCTCACTGAGAGGAATGTAAACTAATTTGTGCACAACATTTGAGAGAAGCTTTTTGTGCATCTGGAACATTTCTGGTATTTTTTATTTCAGCTCATTTATATTTTTGTTAAGTATAGCTAAATATAGCAACAAAGTTGCTAAATTGTCAACACTGCTAGCTAATGCTAACAACAACATAGTGATTTTTTTTGTTGAAGAACCCCGTTCATTGCACAAACGTCTGGGTAAAAGCCAACATCGATCATATAATGGACGAAAAGTCTGCTTATTCAAACTGCACAACACAACGAAAAGGTAAGAAAAAACAGGGAAACTGCATTTTGGGGCATGTAAGAGCTTTTACTAGGGGGCACGTTGCTTCGTCCTGAGAATTGTAATTGTTAACAATGGCTCATTGTTTAAAATTAACAAGGTCGACTACAGGAGCTTGCAGAGGTAATTGCACGTTACGATGCTTTACTTATGGATGTTTCTACTGTCTTCTCTGGGGTGCCGAAATCAATTCAGAATGATTTGATAGTGTCCATTCCATCATCCATTAAAAATGAGAATAAAAGAGAAGTTGACGCTGCAAATGTTTCTGCATGGCAAATGGATGAAACCACAGACATCATGTATGTGGATGATCAGGGCTTTATTCAGGAAAACATTCCTTGGGCTACTTTGAAGTGTCAAGTGGGCGAGATGCGCCGTCTGTATTTGACTTTGTGAATTCTGAGACGTCTGAGTTTAACTTCATGGAGAAAACTGTTACCGAAACCTTCAGTGGTGTGTACTCATATTGTCACACCATACCTGTGTTCTTTGTTTGTCTGTTGCCAGTACGTTTTGATCATAAAACCTACCGACGTTTGTTTCCCTGCTCCTGCCTGTTTTCCTGGTCCTGTTTTCCGGTTTTGACCGTTCAGCCTGCACTGACCCTGAGACTGCCTGCCGTTTTGTACCTTACCCCGCCATTCTGGATTATTGATCATTCTCTGCCCTGAGACTGTCTGCCGTTCAGGACCCTTTACACCCTTCTGGATTACTGACTCCTGCCTGCCTTGACCTGTCATTTGCCTGCCCAGGTGGTTGTTACTTCGACACCGTCTGCATCTGCGTCTTACATAAATGTGATACATATATGCCAAGGGAAGCCAATCTTCACAAAACAAAATGTACTAAGAAAAAAAGAAAAACATATAACAATATTGTAAAGTGACTGTTCTACTGGATGTCATAAGGTGAATGCACCAATTTGTAAGTCGCTCTGGATAAGAGCGTCTGCTAAATGACTTAAATGTAAATGTAAATGTAAATATATATTTTGTCTCTTTATGTTTCATAATTTTCCTTCAATTCGCACGAGGTGCAATTTCTTTCGCCTCCCTTGATGACAAATAAATACATAATAGACCATCTGCGTTGAGCTAAACTGAGTGAACTCAACTGTGAATGGTCCTGGTGCAACAACAAAAAAGTGTTCAAGGAAGCCAGTTTGGATTTGGCTTCACACCAATCACATAAATAACATAATTTACAGAAAAATATAAATGGTTATCTTTGTCCTCTGGTGGATGGCTAGCTTGTTAAAATTGGCCCTTTCCTAAATTAACCAATGATGGAGATAGGGATTCGGACTTGTGGTTTTACTTAATTCTCCATACTGGCCAATGATTATAACAGCGATTCTGATCCAATCATAAATTCATACATTGTGCCCCTGGCCTGAGAGGATGGAAGTTCAATATGTAGCTAGATGTATTAGGTTAATGTTAAATAGTTGGTCCGGCACATTGTTGCCCATGAAAGGAAGTTAGGCTTGCGAGCAAACATTTTAGCCAGGTAGCCTAGGACAACAAAAAGTAAAAGCGTGTACTATATGACAGTCACAGACCGTTTCGGCAACATGAAAGAGAGGGGCATGTCATTGACGTTTCTCTACAAGTAGGGTGAGTCAACATGTTTGTTCTACTTGCACACACACATACTCCTATACAGGTGATCCGAGTGGCTGCTTTTCTTTAATAAGCTTGTTGATTTATCTCATCCCGTTCTCCCCACCAGGTACAATGTGTCACATTCAAGCATCTGAGCCGTTGTGGTCTTGAATCAAGCTCGTAGATCTGTCATCCTAATGACTGATTTACAACTGTAAGCAAGGGAAATGTGTGTTCCTGATACAGCCAGTTAATTTAGTGCTGCAGCCCTGTGTGCCTGACAGACAGCGCGGCTTGAAGCCTCCGATCTCTGTTCCCTTACTGTGTCGTCTGCTGTTCAGCACTCAAACCAAGGTAAGAGGAGAGATGGAGAGAGAAAGGCGAGAGAGAAAGGTGTGATGATGAGAGAGGAGAAAAAAGGGCCGAATGCGAGAGAAAGAAAAAAAACTAGCCCTGCCTTCTTCAAAATGGAAGCTGTTCCTGTGTGTGTAGATGAATCGTAAGCCAGCATGAGTGCAGTGTGCACAGAGCGGAGGAGACGATGAGAAGATGGAGTGCCGGCCCTGACTGCCGCCCTCACTGTGTGAAAATTATCCCATTAATTCAGTTTCGCCTGGCCTCCCTGTGCCCTCTGCCTTGGAGAGCTGCAGAGATGATTCCCCATAGAATTAGGAATTTGAATACAAGAATACACATGAACCTTCTAATAATGGGATAAAGGTCAGCCATTTTGGATAGGGAGTTGGTCAACTATGGTTTGCCAGTGCTGTGAAAAGATATTATGTAATAATAATCATTTATTTTAAGAATGTATCTGCACTGTATGTTTGTTAGCTAGCTAGTCAGACAGTTTAAGAGGAATTAATCCATTGTCATTCATAAAAAAAGGGAAAGGCGATTGAAGCTGGTTTGCAACGAATCTGTCATCCAATAAGTTGTACGTGGTTTTCCAGTCTCGCTTCCGGCCCTTGCACATCACCAAAACAGCTCTGGTTAAAGTTACCAACAACCTACAAATAGCTGCTTTGTCAGGATCTTCTAGCATTCACCTCCTCTTAGATCTCAGTGCTGCCTTTGACACCGTAAACCACATAATCCTCCTGCTGCTTCTCAGAGAGCACACTGCTGTCTCTGGAACAGCTCTAAACTGGTTCTCCTCCTACCTCTCCAACAGGAAGCAATACATCACTATTGTAGAGTCCAGATCAGAGGAGTCTGCAGTCACATGCGGTGTCCCACAGGGGTCAGTGCTGGGGCCTATACTGTTTTAAACTTGCATGCTTCCTTCTCACCCAAATCTTCAGAGATTATAACATACATTTCCACTGCTATGCTGACGATACCCATGTCTACATTAACATCAAACCGGACATTATCTCTGCCCTAGCAAAACTCAGTAGCTGTCTGGAGGGCATTGGGGCATGGCTGAATGATAATTCTAGTTGAACAGCAGCAAGACTAATGCTATGTTTCTTATGACACCCAAGCAGGTAATCAGTGCTGGAAACATCTACAACCAGGCCATCGACCTGTCCTGTTTAATCTCCAACCTAGGAGTCAAGTTGGATCCTTCTCTGTCCTTCGATGCCCAAATAACACAAATATTTAAAACATAATTTTTTCCATCTTATTAACATTGCCCGGGTCATGCCATCACTCTCCCAGCCATATGCAGAGAAACTCATCCACACCCTCATCTCCTCTGGGATTGACTATGGCAATGCCCTGTTTGGGGGCCTCCCAGCCAAATCACTACAGAGACTCCAACTAATCCAGAGCAGTGCTGCTAGGGTCCTGGCCAGACCACATCACCCCGATCCTGGCCCAGCTCCACTGGCTACCGGTCAACTACAGGATCAACTTCAAAATTCTCATGCTTATATTTAAAGCCTTGAATGGATTGAGCCCCATCTACATCAGCGACTTCATCTCAATCAGCAAACCACCCCGCACTCTCTGCTCGCCACTCCCTACTGTTTCAAGTCCCCAAGACACATCTCCAAACTATGGGGGACTGAGCCTTCTACCACTCGCCTATAATAATATAATAATAATAATAATATATGCCATTTAGCAGACGCTTTTATCCAAAGCGACTTACAGTCATGTGTGCATACATTCTACGTATGGGTGGTCCCGGGGATCGAACCCACTACCCTGGCGTTACAAGCGCCATGCTCTACCAACTGAGCTACAGAAGGACCTAGGACCTATAGAATGCTCTTCCTGACCATCTGAGAGCCGCTCCACCACGTTGAACTTTTAAAACCGGCCTTAAAATCCACTTCTACAGACTGTAATTTTCGTAGTCCTAGCCCCAATCTAAAATGGATTTAGCACCTAGCCCACTATTGCTATTTTGGTAACCCTTTACTTGACACCCAGTGTCATAACCATGTCATAATATATCATAACAGCTGACATAACTTGTCATAACGGTCATAATATGGTTATAACACTGTCATGATACAAATATTTAGACCTGTTGTGACATATATTGCGTTATTTTATGGCTGGTTATGACACCTACATAAGAGTGTCAAAGCCCCAAAAACCTACCACACAAAGCAAAACATTCAATTACACCATAGCCTATTTGTCAACAGTATGTTAATGTTATATAACATTTTCTGATATTGACCATATTAAATTATCATTGTAATTGTGCACACATTCATGTCAGACATGCACCTACCTCAAATGCTTTGTTTCTTATAACTGAGTGAATGGAGGAGCAGATTTCAGGTGCAGGACAAGACACCCTCTATTTGACTGATGACTGACATAAGGGTAAGTACGTGATAATGACATGGGGCGGTCATAATGCTTCTTGAAAGTGTCATAAAGTTATTTATGATGAAAACAAACATGACTGTAAAGAATTGATTTCAACAACAACAAAGGACTTAAGAAACTTCTAGGCTTCTAGGAAAAAATACATTTGAATAAATCATGGTTTTGACACTCTTATATAGGTGTCTATAACCAGACATAAAATAACAATATATGTCACAACAGGTGTAAATATATGTGCCATGACAGTTTTATGAGCATATTATGACAGGCTCTGACAAGTTATGTCAGATGTTATGACATGGTTATGACCGTGTCATAACGTGTTATGAAGCTGGGTGTCAAGTCGAGTGTTACCGCTATTTTACATGCCTTGATTTCCAAATGGTTGTTGTTTTTATTGTATATATATATATTTTTTTCTCAGTAGAGCTTTGTAATGAAACTGTAAAGAAAAGTGCTATACAAATTAAATGTATTATGATGATCATTATTATTATACATTTTTCAAATTAACTGCCAATGTGCCAACATTCCATTCAAACAATGCAGTAAATCCACAGCCATACACTGGCTGAAATCAGTTGATGATATGACTTAGACAAGATCTAAATGCAACAAGTACTGATATTGTATCATATAATAAAACTCACAGCTTTCCTAGAAAACCAAAATTGAGACATTTATGGTCTGTTTACATATACCCAACCCTGCACTTTGGCTCAGAACTGGTACCCCTTGTATATAGCCAAGTTGTTGTTACTCATTGTGTATTTATTCCTTGTGTTATTATATTTCTATTATTTCACTTTTTTTTCAGTCTCTGCATTGTTGGGAAGGGTCCCTTAATTAAGTAAGCATTTCACTGTTAGTCTACACCTGTTGTTATAACGTGTGTGACAAATAAAATGTGATTTGATTTGTACTGTTTTTGGTATTTTACACAATCCTTGGTATCCATAGCTGTACTATCAACCCGAGGAAATAAACATAAAGACACAATTGCACTCTGAGTAAAATCTATAAAGTTGAAACAGAATTCTGATTTTTTATTTTTTTGTGAATTTATTTGAAACAAACTATGCGGATAATATTGTGTAAAGTTATATAAAATCAGGCATCAATATTGTTTTATTTTATTTCTTGTTATTTGTATTTCAACTAAATATTTAGTAGAGTTGCCTTGTTATCTCATATCAAGCACAACATACACGTGTGCATTTTGACAGCCAAATATCAATAATGTAGCTGTGTCTCTTTTTGCTGCTACGTATTTACCATGTATATATAACCATTTTGTTCCTGTCATGCCAATAATTAAATTATCCAAGGCATCGAGAGTCATTCACCAACATCCCCAATCCCCTTTAAAATCCAGTTCCGGTTCTTCTCAGCTAGTAGTGTACCTCCCCTAGCGGTTCAGTCCACAAAGGCTCTTACTCCTGAATTTGCAAATGACTCGTTCTGCTTGTTGGTTACATTGTATTCGCTCCCCTCAGCATTGAAAGATAAACAGCCATTAAGATATTAGAGATTCAGCGAAATCAAGTCCAGTAATAAAACTGGTGGAAACCACCGGAATATCGGAATTTACAATTCGGACTACAGAAAGGATGTGCTATATTTCCAACCAGGCTTGAAACTTAATTTGAAATGCCCATCGTAACCGGTATATTTCAATTTTTTAACAGGATCTCAACGTGTGTGATGGCTGCAGTCCAGTGAATTGGCATTTCCTTTTCTCTGCTGTTGGGATTTCTTGGGAGCGCGTTGATTGATTTGTCTGTGAATTTTAGCACGTTGGGGGTCATCAAAGTGCTTTTACCTTTACTATCAGGATCTATGGAGTGTACATAAACATTCGTTGGATTGGTGTTGGCAAGTGGGGTAAGTTAACATTAAGTTTATACGAGTGTAGGAATGTTTTCGATAACGTTACTTTAGAAACGCGGGACGTAACTAGCGCGCGAGCTAGCGTCCTTAGCTAATGCTAACCTGGAAAGGGCGCTATAGCTAGCTAACACTTAGCTTATCTGGCTAACAACTGCTTTCGCGAACCCCTCTTTGTCTGAAGACCCAGGAGGAGCAGCTATTTCAACACAAGCACCCATGAGTTATTCGGCTCTTGTCCTAAAATGGTATTAGCTAACGTTAGCCATAGCTAGCAAATTATCCTAAGAAGTGGACATTTAGGAAATGCCCTAATGCAATGTGTGCATTTTAGGGAATAACGTTTAACCGCCTTCTATTTTCATCTTAGCCATTTAACAAGCCGTTTTAAAGAGTAACGTTAATTGTTAACTTTAGCACCATATATCCTGATCCTTTCAATTTGCTAGTATGGCTATTCTATGCCAATGCTTGTACACTTGTCCTCTGTTTCCCTAGGAAGTGACTTGATGATATTGCTATCCAACATTAGTTGGCTAACAGGGTGTCTGTCATAAACCAAGCTAGTGTGTGTTTTTAGTAGGTTGGCTCAGCCTTTTGCAAAGAACTTAATGATATGCAGTGTACGAGAGCATATGTCACAGTATTTGCCTGGACAGCCATGCCATGCCACCTGACGCTAGAAGGGCCAGGGTAAGTGGGTTCCTAGACTACTTAACATGTTCCTTTTAGTCGCCTTCAGACTTCTCTATATTATTGGATGACTCAAGTCAAGAGGCGTAGTGAAATCGCAATTAACCATCACATTTTATTCAATGCTATATTTTTGTGATAACAATGCAAGGCAATCTGGTTATTGTTACAGTCCTGGCTCTCCCAAGGGAACTAGCTTCCTTGTAAGCAGTGTTTATGGTTGCAGATTTGCTGTCCTGAGTTTGAGCCACACTCATAGACGTATTTTGGTGGGGTTAGTGTAACGAAGCTGACATCGATAAGAGTGACCAATGACTGTTCCCCCAATAATATGACTGTTTTTTTTGTACCATTGGCCATGGCTGCTCGGGTTCGTGGCACTCACCGTCTCCCCTGGATTGTTACAGTATAGCGGTGCGTGGGTAGAATCACTGGGGAAGTCAAATGCCATATTACAACCTATGTGTTGTGGTAATTGTGTTTGCTCTAGAACCTGTTAGTTCATATGCCTTGCCACTATGATATATAGGCCTAAGGCTGAGACAATAAGAAGACACAGTGGCAGAAAAAATTAAACCACACCTTTATTTCATAAAAAAAACAGAGAAACATCTGTCTGGTTATAAGTCCACAAAATGTTTATATCTCAGTTATATGACCTCCACAGCATGGTCAAGCAAGTTAACGTTTCAGACATTTTCAGACTCCTAAACAGCTATTGATTTAGAACCACATTTATAGCAACAACAAAAACAGGAGCTGCCTCCACTATTTCAGCACCATTTCAACTTCAACACCATAAAATCACCTATGCCTTGTCTAATACAGTGACAACTAAAAGCTACCAAAAACGATTTAGTCCAATCAACATAAGCAAAATATGATGTGGCTGTCCATGGTTCTGATTTCTATGTGTGCGTGTTCTCGTTCAAGTAGAAAAAAAACATGTAGACTACTTGTAGAGAAACGCCAATGCCATCCTCCTCTCTTTCATGTTGACAAAACGGTCTGTGAGTCTCATACAGTACACACTTGTAGTTTTTGTTGTCCTAGGCTACCTGGTTAAAATGCTTGCTCGCAAGCCTAACTTCCTGTCATGGTCAATGATGAGCCGGCTAGTCAACATTAGCATACTACATCTAACTACATGTTGGAGGGGCACAATGTATGAATTTATGGTTGGATCAGAATCACTGTTATAATCTTTGACCAACACAGAGAATTAAGTAAAACCAAGTCCAAATCCCCATATCCATCCATGGCTAATTTAGGAAAGGGAACAATTTAACTAGCTAGCTATCCACCGGACACTCACACACTCAATTACACTCACTTACAGTCACGCATACAGAATAGATCTCTCTACTGTCAAGAACTTCCTATAATTCAATATGTTTTTGTGTATCTTGGTCTACATGTTTATCTATGTTTCCAACAAGCAATAGGAAGATGGCAGAACAGGGATGTTGGGGAATAATAACATCTTGTACGGGATCTCTGTTTCATAATCATGTGAAACCTCAATTACTATGGAAATACTGGGTTGTGTTTTTCTATGATAATGATGTTTAATGCAACTATGATGTTGATACAATATGGATTACAATTATCATCCTGAATATTAAGACTACACCTCCTTCATGTTACACACGGACACTCAACCATGCAAATTGGCTGGGTTCTTATTTATTTGCACATTATTGTCTTGCTCTTATTCAGACACTAAACTTTAACTAAATCACATCCAATATCACACACATCAACCTACTCTGATCTACGACACATATAATATACTGACTCAATTTTCTAACATCTGTGGCATTGGCTCAAAAATGTAATGTAATATATTATTAAAAAATGAAGCAAACTGGATGGAATATGGAGAAAAAAATACCAAATTCTTCCTGAATCTTCAAAACAGGAACGCTATCCAAAATAATTTGCAGGAACTCTTTTTTAAAAATGATTTCATAATAATACAAATGATAAAGTTAACAAATCCACAAGGCCAAATTACAGAGGAATAACTTTGAGTATATTAAATCCTTTCAGTCTGGAAAATCCAATTTTATTAGTCACATACGCTGATTACAACAGTAAAATGCTTACTTACGAGCCCCCAACCAACAATGCAGTTCCAAAAACTTTGGACAAGAATAAGAAGAAAGTAATAGGTAATTTAAGAGCAGCAGTAAAACATCAATAGCGAGACTATATACCGGGGGGTACCGGTACAGAGTCAATGTGCAGGAGCACCGGTTAGTGGAGGTGAGGTGGGAGCAATGCAAATAGTCTGGGTAGCCGTTTGAGTAGATGTTCAGGACTCTTACACCTTGGGGTTTGCAGCTGTTTAGCAGCCTCTTGGACCTGCTTGCCGTGCAGTAGCAGAGAAAACAGTCTATGACTAGGGTGGCTGGAGTCTAGGACAATTTTTAGGGCCTTCCACTGACACTGCCTGGTATAGAGGTCCTAGATGGCAGGAAGCTTGGCCCCAGTGATGTACTGGGCTGTTCGCGCCACCCTCTGTAGTGCCTTGTGGTTGGAGGCCAAGCAGTTGCCATACCAGGCAGTGATGCCACCAGTCAGGATGCTCTCGGTGGTGCAGCTGTAGAACTTTTTGAGGATCTGAGGACCCATGCCAAATCTTTTCAGTCTCCTGAGGGGGAATAGGTTTTGTCGTGCCCTCTTCAAGACTGTCTTGGTGTGCTTGGACCATATTAGTTTGTTGGTGATATGGAAACCAAGGAACTTGAAGCTCTCAACCTGCTCCACTGCTGCCCCGTTGATGAGAATGGGGGTGTGCTCGGTCCTGTTTTTCTTGTAGTCCACAATCCTCTCCTTTGTTGAGTTAGGGTTTGTTGACCTGGCACCACGCGGCCAGGTCTCTGACCTCTTCCCTATAGGCTGTCTCATCGTTGTCAGTGATCAGGCCTACCACTGTTGTGTCATCAGCAAACTTAATGATGGTGTTGGAGTCGTGCATGGCCGTGCAGTCATGAGTGAACAGGGAGTGCAGGAGGGGACTGAGCACGCACCCCTGAGGGGCCCCTGTGTTGAGGATCAGCGTGACAGACATGTTGTTACCTACCCTTAACACCTGGGGGCGACCCATCATGAAGTCCAGGATTCAGTTGCGGAGGGAGGTGTTTGTTCCCAGGGTATTTAGCTTAGTGATGAGCTTTGAGGGCACTATGGTGTTGAACGCTGAGCTGTAATCAATGAATAGCGTTCTCACATATGTGTTCCTTTTGTCCAGATGCGAAAGGGCAGTTTGGAGTGCAATAGAGATTGCATCATCTGTTGATCTGTTGGGGCGTAATGCAAGTTGGAGTGGGTCTAGGGTTTCTGGGATAATGGTGTTGATGTGAGTCATGACCAGCCTTTTCAAAGCATTTCATGGCTACAGATGTGAGTGCTACTGGTCGGTAGTCATTTAGGCTGGTTACCTTGGTGTTCTTTGGCACAGGCACTATGGCGGTCTGCTTATAACATGTTGGTATTACAGACTCGGACAGGGAGAGGTTGAAAATGTCAGTGACACTTAACAGTTGGTCAGCGCATGATCACTGTACATGTCCTGGTAATCTGTCTGTCCATGCGGCCTTGTGAATGTTGACCTGTTTAACCTCTAGCAACGAGCAATCCCATATCCGGGAGCGTAATCATATCCTCAAGTACATTACCATAACGCAACGTTTCCTATTAATGAAAATGGCAAATGAAATGAAATAAATATATTCAAACACAAGCTTAGCCTTTTGTTAACAACACTGTCATCTCAGATTTTCAAAATATGCGTTACAGCCAACGCTAGACAAGCATTTGTGTAAGTTTAGCATGGCATAATGCTAGGCTGTGCTGGCAGCAGGCAACATTTTCACAGAAATAAGAAAAGCAACCATATTAAATAATTTACCTTTGAAGAACTTCAGATGCTTTCACTCAGGAGACTCCCAGTTAGATAGCAAATGTTCCTTTTTTCCAAAAATATTTGTGTAGGAGAAATCGCTCCGTTTTGTTCATCACGTTTGGCTAAGAAAAAACCCCGAAAATTCAGTCATTATAACGCCAAACTTTTTTCCAAATTAACTCCATAATATCGACAGAAACATGGCAAACGTTGTTTAGAATCAATCCTCAAGGTGTTTTTCACATATCTATTCGATGATATATCATTCGTGGAAGTTTGGTTTCTCCTCTAAACCACATGGAAAAATGCATGCAGCTGGAGATTACGCAATAATTTCGACGGGGGACACCAAGCGGACACCTGGTAAATGTAGTCTCTTATGGTCAATCTTCCAATGATATGCCTACAAATACGTCACAATTCTGCAGACACCTTGGGGAAACGACAAAGTGTAGGCTCATTCCTTGCGCATTCACAGCCATATAAGGAGACATTGGAACAAAGCGCATTCAAAATCTGGGGCATTTCCTGTTTGAAATTTCATCTTGGTTTCGCCTGTAGCATCAGTTCTGTCGCACTCACAGATAATATCTTTGCAGATTTGGAAACGTGAGAGTGTTTTCTTTCCAAAGCTGTCAATTATATGCATAGTCGAGCATCTTTTCGTGACGACAAAATATCTTGTTTAAAACGGGAATGTTTTTCATCCAAAATTTTAATAGCGCCCCCTAATGCATAACTGTTTAATTGAAAATGAAATCTTGTTCAAAGTATCTATTTTTCAAACAAGCAATGCAGAGCTTTTATATACAGGTGTGTGCCTATCCAAATTGTGTCCAATCAATTGAATTTACCACAGGTGGACTCCAAGTTGTAGAAACATCTCAAGGATGGTCAGTGGAAACAGGATGCACCTGAGCTCAATTTCGAGTCCATAGCAAAAGGTATCTGTTTTTATTTTTCATACATTTGCAAAAATGTAAAATCTGTTTTCGCTTTTTCATCATGTTGATTTATGTGTACGCACATTACAGCTTTATTTTAGAATAAGGCTGTAATGTAACAAAATGTGGAAAAAGTAAATGGGTCTGGATGGTTGGTGGTTGTAAGCTTGGACCGGTGGCCGAGAGGTCGCTTTAACTTGGTGGGAGATCTGTTTGTGCCCTGGTTGCTCTTGTAGGTCGCTCTGGATCGGAGTGTCTGCTAGATGACTGAATGTAATGTACATGTTGAGTGGCTTTACTGCAGGTAGATTGTATGTAAAAAAAAAAAAGAAGCTATCCACCAGAGGACAACTACACAACGGGATGCAATTATGTCAATTATGTTTTGCTTTTGATGCGATTGGTGTGAAGCCAAATCCAAACTGGCTTCCGTTGACCCTTTTTTATTGGTGCTCTTGGACCATTCGCAGTTGCGCTAATTCAGTTTAGCTATTTATTTTTTCTATATTTTTATCAAGGGAGGCCAAATGCTCGCTGTCTTCCTTTTCATTTAATGCTACGGGCGGGCAACAATGTCTTACTCTTTTTGATCAGATAGCATGAGATGGATTGACTACATATACAGAGACATGTTTTCCTTTATTCTTGGTAATTTCTTTTGGGGGAAGCCTGGCATCCATGAATACACATCACTGACTATTGTCTACTTGTGGTCTTCTGTAGCTCAGTTGGTAGAGCATGGCACTTGCAATGCCACAATAGTGGGTTCAATTCCCGGGACCACCCGTATGTAAAATATATGCACACATGACATATCACTGTATAAAAAGTGAAATGTTTTGTTTGCTCTCTTGGCCCACTCTGTTATTTTCATTCTCCCTGCAGCTGTTCAATGGCTCTGAGCTGGTAATTCTAGGATATTCATTTATTTTACATTTTTTACTACATATGTGTAGAGAATCCATTCAGCCTCGTCGACATCAACAGCAGACACACAATTCAATACAATTATTGTAAAGTTTTGAGAAAAACTATATTTGTTCTTCATGTTGCAATTTGTTATTTCCCAAGTCAAACAATGTTTGAATTAAGTGACATGAGGCATATTTTGTTGATGCAAAATAACATCACCATAATGACCTTTAAAACATTGTTATGCTCAATTGCTTGCAATGGCAGATCAAGTTCCAGACTAGCTCTGTTTCATTGTTAAAAAATAAAAACTTCCAAAGGTATTTGTCTTTGAACTGATGTATGTCCAATTACCTCCTGGATCATCTGTGCTAAGTGGAGTTGAAGGAAAAGGCAGATGTTTGCTTACTAGGCGACTTGTCTATTTGTTTACCGTGAAGTGTGATACCGCCCACTCACACCTCTCATTGTTGAGATGTTGCTGTGAGTTTGCAATTCTGTTTGAATCGAGAATAAAAAGCCCACACGTGTAGGTATGAGGGCCCACACATGTAGGTATTGAGTTCTAAACCATTTCCTCATTATTATTCTTGGACGTGGATATTAACTTATTTGTTGTAGTCGGAGATCATCAGTGAAAAGAGAGTAACGTAAGTCCTTTAGGGCTATTTCTGACATTGTAGAAATGTATTCTCCACTGTATCCATCCTCAAAGTGAAAGCATGCTTTATTCTCAGAGGGTGAACCGCAACCCTTAGGCCTATACCTAGATGTAGGCCCTAAGCTGAATAGATTTCAAAGTAATGCAGGAGTAGCCTATTTCCCTAGGCTCCTCGCCTTGCTGTTGTTTGAAAATCATTTCAGAGACACTTTGAATTCAAGACATTTATGAAAATACATCATAGTTGCCTATGTTTTCACTCTTTTTCCTCTTGTTTATGATGGTCTTTGTCAAAGGGTCTAAACACTTCTCACTTACAAACAGAACCATTGAAACGGCACAATAATTCATGAACACAGCCTAATGTTTGTATATATTTTTTATACAAATAAATTATAATGTAATTTTCTGTATTTCCAATCCCCCATATATTTTTGGGGTAAATATATATTTACATACATACATATGTATGGGGAGAACAAGTATTTGATACACTGCCGTTTTTGCAGGTTTTCCTACTTACAAAGCATGTAGAGGTCTGTCATTGTTATCATAGGTATACTTCAACTGTGAGAGATGGAAACTAAAACAAAAATCCATTAATTAATTTGCATTTTATTTCATGACATACAGTGGGGCAAAAAAGTATTTAGTCAGCCACCAATTGTGCAAGTTCTCCCACTTAAAAAGATGAGAGAGGCCTGTCATTTTCATCATAGGTACACTTCAACTATGACAGACACAATGAGGAAAGAAAATCCAGAAAATCACATTTGTAGGATTTTTAATGAATTTATTTGCAAATTATGGTGGAAAATAAGTATTTGGTCACCTACAAACAAGCAAGATTTCTGGCTCTCACAGACCTGTAACTTCTTCTTTAAGAGGCTCCTCTGTCCTCCACTCGTTACCTGTATTAATGGCACCTGTTTGAACTTGTTATCAGTATGTATGTATTTTTATTTGCCATATATTTGTAACTGTGCTATTTCACAAAAGTAAATAAAACATCTCTACCCAACTATTTTGCAATTTATATGGCACAGCTGTCATTTTTTGGTCCTTAAATGAAACTGGTATATATTTTTATTGATCACAATTTTCTTTTAACCATTTTTTGTCTTTAATGCAGGGCCGACAGACATGTCCCTTCCACTTACCTCTTCCATTTTTGCGGTAATGCTGCAATTAGTTGGTTGTAATTTTGGGTAGAGCAGACAGTTCAACATTTCCATATGTGTGACATAACTCCACCAATCCTATTTGTGATATCATTTACAAAGATTATCCCTTTAAAAAAAAATGTTATCGAAAAATAGTTTTTTTTATTTTTTTAGTTTATCCACTATTTTGTTCTGTCTTTTCAGGTGGATTAAACTGAAATTGTAACCAACTTTCTATGGCTTGTTTAAAAAAGAATGCTCTTTTTGAGATTTTGTTTTCAAATAACCAAAATTGTGTGTTTTGTAATCGGTATAAATGGAAAAAGGCCATTCTTGAACATGGGGGTGAGACATTCTTACTAATTTACTAGAGAACCATTTTGAATTTTAGGACAACTTTTTTTGTATGACTGATGCCTTTTAGTGATAGGTCTAATGCTTTAATATTTCGTTAATTTCTGCACTCCAAATTCATATTCATTATATAAATAGGCCCTTTTAATCTTGTCTGGCTTGCCATTCCAAATAAAAAATATTATATTTTTGCTCATATAATTACAATAACTGGTCGCTGAGTGTAGGCAAAACCATAAGCAAATAGGTAAACTGTGATATGACTAAAGAGTTAATCAGGGTGATTTTTCCACAAAAAGACAGGTATTTTCCTTTCCATGGTAGCAAGTTCTTATTTATTTTTGCTAACTCTAAAATAAAAATGTATTGGAGTGAGAGAATTTCTTTCTTTCGGGATACGTATGCCGAGTATGTCCACATCCTTGTCAGACCATTTTATTGGTAAACTACACGATAATGTAAAAGTTGTATTTTTTTTGTGATGCAATACGTAATATAGTACACATAATTTGGTTAGAGAGGTTAGAAAAAGTATCTAGATCCTCTGAGGCTGTGGAGGGATTCTAAGTGTGGATTTAAAAGAAAACATGAATCATCACCGAACAATGACACTTGTGTTTTTAACCTTTCTAGCGGAACCCACGACAACATTCCGCTCAAAAGGCAGCGTGCAAAATTCAAAAATATTTTTTAGAAATGTGTAAATTTCACACTTTAACAAGTCCAATACAGCAAATGAAAGAAACATCTTGTTATTCTACCCATCGTGTCCGATAAAAAAAAATGCTTTACAGCTAAAGCACAACATATGATTGTTAGTTCAACGACAAGTTGAAAAAACACACAGCCATTTTCCCAGCCAAAGATAGGAGTCACAAAAAGCAGAAATAGATCAAATTAATCACTAACCTTTGATCTTCATCAGATGACACTGATAGGACATCATGTTACACAATGCATGTATGTTTTGTTTGATAATGTGCGTATTTATATCCATAAATCTCAGTTTACATTGGCGCGTTACGTGCAGTAATGTTTTGATTCTAAAACATCCGGTGATTTTGCAGAAATACTCATAATAAACATTGATAAAAGATACTCGTGTTATTCACATAATTAAAGAGACTTCTTCTTAATGCAACCGCTGTGTCAGATTTAAAAAAAACATCACGGAAAAAGCATAATTTGAGAACGGCTCTCAGAGCCCAAAACAGCCAGAGGAATGTCCGCCATTTTCGAAATCAACAAAATTAGAAACAACACCATAAATATTCACTTACCTTTCGATGATCTTCATCAGAAGGCACTCCCGGGAATCCCAGTTTGCTAATAAATGACTGATTTGTTCCATCATTTATGTCCAAATAGCCACTTGTTATTAGCGTGTTCAGCCCAGTAATCACTCATCTTCATGAGACGCGAGCATTTCATCCAGACAAAAACTCAAAGTTCCGTTACAGTCCTTTAGAAACATGTCAAACGATGTATGGAATCAATCGTTAGGATGTTTTTAACATAAAACATCAACGTTCCAACCCGGAGAATTCCTTTGTCCTCAGAAAAAGCACTGGGTCGCCAAGTAATTCTGTTGGGAGCGCGCGTCATGAGACCAAGGCTCTCTGCCAGACCACTGACTCAGAGGTCTCATGAGCCCCTCCTTTACAGTAGAATCCTCATTCAAGTTTCAAAAGGCGGTTGACATCTCGTGGAAGCCGTAGGAAGTGCAACTTCATCCATATCTCAATGTGTATTCGGTAGGCCAAGCTTTGAAAAACTACAAACCTCAGATTTCCCACTTCCGGGTTGGATTTTTCTCAGGTTTTCGCCTGCCATATGAGTTCTGTTATACTCACAGACATCATTCAAATAGTTTTAGAAACTTCTGAGTTTTTTCTATCCAATACTACTAATAATATGCATATATTAGCATCTGGGACAGAGTAGCAGGCAGTTTACTCTGGGCACCTTATTCATTCAAGCTACTCAATACTGCCCCCCTGTCACCAAGAAGTTAAAGTAAATATCGTTTGGCTAATATTTGTTCACCCCCCAGATAGTAATGGGAGGGAAATGTGCAGTTACATATTGCAATATTATTTTTGTACGATCTATATCGATATTTGAATCAAAGTATAGATTTGTATGATTGTATTTTTCTACTGTTGGTAGTGTTAACTAGCGCTAGTCGGCTGTACCTGTGCCAAAACTCCAGTATTTTTCATCCTATAGCTGGTACATCTTCTTTTTAAATGGTGATCCAACATGTTTTAAGAACTTTTATTTCCTTTTCTTTTTATTTCCATGTTTTCAGCACTCTCTTTTTCTCATGCTCTATCTTGTCTCTCTGCAGCAGACATATAGTGAGCAATCTGTTTGGAACATCAAATTGCTATAAAATCGCATTATCGAATCGCAATACATATAGAATCGTGAGAATTGCAAACCATATTGCATCAGGACCTAAGTGTTGTGCTAATCATCAAATGTATTTATATAGCCCTTCGTACATCAGCTGATATCTCAAAGTGCTGTACAGAAACCCAGCCTAAAACCCCAAACAGCAAGCAATGCAGGTGTAGAAGCACGGTGGCTAGGAAAAACTCCCTAGAAAGGCCAAAACCTAGGAAGAAACCTAGAGAGGAACCAGGCTATGTGGGGTGGCCAGTCCTCTTCTGGCTGTGCCAGGTGGAGATTATAACCGAACATGGCCAAGATGTTCAAATGTTCATAAATGACCAGCATGGTCCAATAAAAATAAGGCAGCAGCACGGCCAGCAGCACAATAGGGCAGCAGCACGGCCAGGTGGACTGGGCACAGCAAGGAGTCATCATGTCAGGTAAGTATCATGATCAACATTGGGCCTTGGAGATGTTGAAAATTAAGTCTTGAGGTGTCACCAGACATATGATGGGCTACATTACGCTGTTATCATGTTCTGTTATTATTGTGACAGTTCATGACCTCATTTATTTGAGTTGAGGCCTATGATCTGATTAAATCACTCAAGTCGTGGAAAACGAGGCCTCTGATGCCTGAGGTGATGTTAGGAGGAAGGTCTGCTAAGTCACTCCCTTTGACATGCTGCCTCTTGGCTGAGACCCAAGTGGCATCTGGAAGAGGAGATTTGTTGTCAGAGGAACAATGAAACTGAATTTGCCCAATATCAGGGCATATCTGTTGGCCCCCATTCTGCTAGGGAGACCAAAGAACAAGCCACTAATGTTTTGGAATGGCGGGCCAGTGCTGAGCCTCCTTTTGTCTCTAGTTTTGTTATCTGGGATCTGCCTGTGGTCCATAAGGGCTTCTGCTACCCAAATTTCCCTGCTAAGCCCTGGTGTTCTTAGCTCTGAAATTCTGTTCTCTTGTCAAAAACAATTCCCTGACTGGCTCTGAACGAGGCAAGGAGATTGTACCAGATATCCGTTCCCTTTTGGGTTACCTGAGGTAGAAAACGGCTCTGAAAAAAGCAACCCTGGGCTTGTGTATCTCCAATCCATTAGTCACAGCAAATTGAATTTAGGATGAGAAGGATACATATATCTGTGTAATCAGACTAGCATTTCAATTGCCAATGCCCACAAAGGCCTTTTTCAGAAGACCTTATTTGAAAGACTAAGTTGTTTTCACTGCAGAGCCGAGCTAACTGGAGAGTGGGGTGCAGCCTAAATTCTGCATACTCTTTTCTCTGAGCCTCTATTGGAGTAGGCTACAGAAAGGAAAAAGGCTGTTGAGAAAGCCTAGATGAAGTCCTATTGAAGTGACTAGGATATGTAGGCTGATATGCAATCAATTGCAGATAGATTTCCAGATGATTTGCAAAGCAGCATACTGGAAGGAGTTGTTGACACTTAAAAAGCCTAGAAACTGGCATTCCCATGGCGTGACACATTTTCTCACCGCAAACCTAGTTGAGAAATCATCCAGTGCATGCAATCAGACTGGCAATTCCTATACAACCTAGGATTGAGGATAAACAATTCTATTTGTGAAGCTTTCATTTACAAAGACTTGAACAAAAAGCAAGCTTCCATTTCCCACAGGACTTCCCCAGTGAACAGAGAATTTAAAACGTTGGTTACATGATAGAATGTAGGCCTTGCCTAACGCTAACAGCTTTAAAAGTTGTCTACTTGTTATGACAGCCGTGCATTACATTGTATGCTAAATGCACATAGGACTGTGGTTTATTTTTTGTATGGGCCTCACCATTTTATTGTATTTGCCATTTGACTTTGATAGAAGTTTACACTCAAAGAAGCATTAGGTCTATATGGGTTATAAAAAAGGTTGAGGTGCGCCAGCAATTTTGCACCTCAACACCTCCATGGCCTCCCAGCTCCAAAACCATTTCTCACCAATAAAAAGAACGAGATAATAATCAATATTTTTCAATAATATGGACCAATAAAATTGGTATTTTGTCTACTATAGGCTATGTCACATAGCCATAGGCCTACAAGGTTTTCTATCTAGGCCAAGTCCTAACCTAGAAAATGCTTGAGGTTAAATGATGGAGACATTTTTGGATGTTTGAATTTATTCAGTAGGCTAAATAAGGTTTAACTAGGGCTTTAAAAGGACGGTAGAATGCTGGTCCCCTAACGGTTTCCCTTCTGATAAATTTGCCAAGTGGTATGTTCTGGTCTTGGTCACAAATGGAATAATTTTTATGTTGTTGATTTGAACATGGCTCTTTTTAACCCCATGCTACGCCCCTACATAGACGTAGATCGAGAAGGACATAATCAGGAATGTATTAAGTGTCGTGCCTCTACATGTCATTGGTACTGAGTACTAAACTGTGCTACTGACCAGTATACCTTCACAGAAGATCAGTTGCACTGGAATGAGCCATCAAACAAGATAGGATCTATGTGCACAGGGCGACTGACTGCCTGAGATCCCAGAAAGGGCAAGAGCTGAGGTAGTACTTAAAGCGAGCCACAACTTAAACCCAACTCGGAAGGTTCACGATGCCCATTAAGTGTGACAGTTCATAAAGCATTCCTAAAGCGGATGTAAAGCTGAGGCATAATTATGACATGATTTCATGATGTGTTCTGCATGATGTAGAACAAATCATGTGTTATGACGTGTGCAAGGCGGTGACATTTTGATGTAATATCTGAGCCAGAAAGAAAAGAGATCCCGTTGAGCAGTAGCCTATAGGATGCGTCGGCTTTCTGTGTCATTATTAATTTGGCTAGGCCTGTGCATTCATTCATAATTTAAGCTAGGTCTTATTTCAGTCTGGTTTCTTACGTGTATTAAAACGTTACGGTAAGATTATACACCGCACACATTTGAAATAGCATTATTGTTCATTTTGTTCTTACCAGGCTTTAGATTAGTAATTTAGAAGACTAAAGAGATGCTGCAATGCCAAATGAACACAGTTGTGTGTTCTTTCTGTGTTTTCAGGGTGTTTTCACACTTGTTCCCTTTTAGCCCATTTTTGCAGGTCGCTTAATTGTTTGTGTAGTGTGAACACGCCAAAGGGACTCGAACCCCTCGAATACCGACACGAACCCGAACTGAGACATCTCAGGAGTCTGTGATTCGTTTCCCTTTTTTAGTGCAATGAGAACACTGCTCTCCAGGTTCTTTTTATCATTATGTCCACACCAAGTACTATAAGCTACTCTAACACCGCTTCCCCTGCCGTAGCCATAAACTAAAAAAAGATGATGTGCAGGTTGGCGGTACAATTTTGAGTATAATTAAAGCATTATTTAATCTGCAATTATTATTTTGCCATTTATCCTGTTTTCCTTTTTTTCTCCTTTTTTTTTTTTTTTTTACATGTAAATATTATATTTGATTTATAATTAATATCTTATTTTGTAACAAAATGCTAACTATTAGCTGTCAAAATGTATGTTGTGACATCCCTGGCTGTCCGATAACCGGTTCTGATAGTATGGCTTGTCCTGCAATGTGCATGTATTTACCCGGAGTGCATTGAGTAAATGTTGGAAAAAAATTGGTTCTTTTCTAAACATGGCAATGTGGATGCAAAGACAACTCGGACCACAAACATTTTAAAGTGAACTGGCAATAGAGTCCTGATTCAAAGGCTAGGGCAGTGTGAATACAAAGAGACCTGAGTTTTTGCTTTTTGTTCACCCCAGTGTTCACTGACTGAGAGTGCTTCTTTTTAAAGAGGACTATATGTGAAAACACCCTGACTTCGAATTCACTTGAATTCCGCCGTCCAGTTCCCTTTTTTAGGGCAATGTGAAACCAATGTTCCCCAGGTTCGCTTGTCATTATTCATTATTCCCTTACCACATACTAGACTACTGTAACATTGTTTCCCCTGCCATAAACTGTGAAATTGGTGCCACAAAATAGAGAAGATGATAATGTGCAAGTTAATGGAAAAATGTGTACTGTTTTTGGATATTGATTAGCGATTGTAAAGGATGCACAGAAATTCCAAAATATGTGTGCAGGTTTTAGTTCAGATTATTTTTTTGCAATATGTGATCGATAGGCTAAGAGAGCTTCATAAGCTGTTTATTCCATTGTGGGGTTTGAATAGTGTTAAAGACAACATATTTGATGAGAAACACAACATATGGTACAAAATCTATTCTAGCTCCTAAAGGGACAGTAGACTACATTGCATTCGGAAAGTATTCAGACCCCTTCCTCTTTTCCACATTTTGTTACGTTACAGTCTTATTCTAAAATTGATTGAATACATTTTTTCACTCATCAGGCTATACACAATATCCCATAACAACAAAGCAAAAACAATAGTTTAAAAAAAGGCAAATTTATTAACAATAAATAACAGAAATACCTTATTTACATAAGTATTCAGACCCTTTGCTATGAGACTCGAAATTGAGCTCAGGTGAATCCTGTTTCCATTGATCATCCTTGAGATGTTTCTACAACTTGGAGTCCACCTGTGTTAAATTCAAGTGTGAATACAAAGAGAACAGAGTTATTTAACTTTTTTTATTTTTTTTTTACCTCAGAGTTCACTTTAAAGAGGACTGAGACCGGTTCTTTTAAAGAGGACTTTGTGAAAACAGACTTATGCTTTTATCTTAAAGCTGCAAACGCCTATTGATTTTAAGGACTTGGCAAGGCTTTCTTTTTATGGAATGGATGAAACTTTCTGGGTCATTTAGGCCTAGGCTATTTCCCCATATTCTGTGGTTGTTCTTGTTTGAGTACTTTTGACAAACCATTTTTGTAACGTTTTACTAAACTATATCACAATTACATCCTTGCCATCTAGGTGTCTGAAACTTGTTTCCTTTGTGCTTTAAATAGCCCACTATTTTAGTCTGAAGCTCTCTTGCTCTTGCCTTAGCAGTGCTGACCTGTATGCCCCTGCACTTGAAGAGAATGTAACATTAACATAACCAGTTATAACATATGGATTTGTGTTAGTTAATGCATCAAAAGTACCAATGCAAAGTTAAAACTCACTTTCCTATTTTTGTATTTATTACGTAAATCTGATCGGAACTGATCAGATTTCTGAAGTCAGAACAGATTTTTTTGGGAGGGATGATATGTCATTATTAAGGGCTCCCGAGTGGCGCAGAGGTCCAAGGCACTGCATCTCAGTGCAAGAGGTGTCACTACAGTTGCTGGTTTCAAAGTTTTTAAAATTATTGTTCCCAGACCTCAAAAATGTTCTCCTGATGTGGTTTAACACTAGAACCCCTGGGCCTCGAGGGACACCTCTTCAAGCTAATGAGCAGTCATTCTGACTGCAACATTCTGACATTGTAATTAACACATTTCCTATATGCTGTTGCAAAAACAATAATTTGGTTGTGTTTATAAAGGCATTGGGTGACATTACAATACGATTTTTATTTTAAATAACACAATAGCATTTTAATTAGTTTGTTACTGTAGGCTATATGTAAAAACAAAAGCACATTCAAGTATTCAATATCTTTTATTCGTGGAGTGCCTTTGTTCCAACACATGCTTTATGTTTCATAGGTGTAACACGGTAACAGTTTATTTTTTATAATGACATAATAAAATCAATACCCCCCCCAACCACCAAGGTGCACAGTCAGCAAGACATTCAAATTATGAAAACATCAGTAGCCTAAACCTCATTATAAGTGCCACGTGGCCTTGATAAATAATACAAATCCGCACAAAAGCAATAATGGAATTATAATTAAACGTGTTTATGTGACATCAGGCAAATAGTAAATTATTGTCAGCTCGTGCTTACATTGTATGCATCTTCACACAATGCTATCAGTTGGATTTAATTTAGCTCACACAAATCTTTAACCTGCACTTGATTGACGCACTTTGACATAGTTTTGATTGGTTGTAGTGCGCAATAGTCTCCGGTTTCCCTTTTATTGTGTCCCTGTCTTCTTATCATTCTTCAGCACCATTGTGGAGTACAACGGCTCTGCAGGTGCCTTATTTTGCGCAGAGGGAGGGAGCTTTGTTCATGGTGTAGGCCAATGACAGTGAAGAAATTGTCCATGGTGACAATTCTCCCCTTGCCAATTGAAGGTTCCACAAGCCTCATCACCACATTCTGACACTTGCTCACCTGCTGGCCGATGTGGATCTTTTCCCCGATATTGACAGTCGTTCAGCATTACAATTACGCACGCTTTCACTTTGTTACCTACTTCAAGTAGGCCATCGTAGACTGATAAAACTGTTTGGATTAGGTGGATTGATATATGGTACATACGATTTTGAGATTATAATTAGAATATACCAATACAATAGAATGGCCGGCCCTGTTCTTCATTCACAATTGGTGATTCCATAATTATGCATCGTTCGCTTCCCCTCACTAATCAATTCCCCCGTTCACCCATTTCTCCTCATCATACTTTACTTAATTTATCTCATCTGTTATATGTGTGAAATTAGTGTCAGTATAGTTTAGGTTCAGTTTTGAGGCAATTATTGGGGTAATTATCAGCTGGGCACTGCACTTTCAACTGTCAGAAGGAGTGCCGCAGACCCTACTGTTGGGAGGAGGTGCAACGGGGGGAAACCCGTTTACAAAATGACATGCCCTCCTAAAACTGGTTATAACTCCAATTCTGTTGATATTAAAATTTGAACACCGACATAATTAGGAATAGCCAAGGACGAAGGGGGGGCATGTAAAAAAATAAATAATTGTGAGCAGTCAAAATAACTGCTTTAGCAGTTATATTGTTAAGCGTGGTTGTGGACTTAGAGCATCACATTTTTTTTGTCGTTTTTCAAAAACATGTTTTTGAGGGAACCTGAAAACAATTGGAGAACTCTGAAACCTGAAAAAATAAAACTGGGAAAATGGATTTAACCAAAAGATAAAGCTGATTTTATAGGGCCCTACAACTGTAGAGGTACTGTTCAAAATCACTAACAATAACACTCTTTTTGAGATCAAGGAAAGGTTTTATTTTTTCTCCTCCAAACAATCATTGTAAATATGATATTGTGAAGTTAAAGTTATATGCGACCAAATCATATGATGGTGCCACCAACTGAAATAGTTGATTCCACCAGTGGAAAAATTTTGTTTAGAGCCCTACGGTGAGGATTATAATACCGCATTGATGCCATACAAGCAAGAAAAGCACTCGTGAATCCAAATGTGCACTTCACTTTTCCATATCATAAATCTCATGTCATATACAGTGTCAATGTTTGTGATCACTATGTTTAATGTACAGTTAGTTACAAGATGACATGGCGTCATTCCATGGGTTTTTCTAGCGTCCCACTAGCGTCCCACCTGGCCAACATCAAGTGAGATTGCAGAGCGCCAAATTCAAATACAGAATTGAGAAAACGAAACATATTTTACATAGGTTTAAAGATGAACTTCTTGTGAATCCAGCCACTGTGTCAGATTTTAAAAATGCATTACGGCGAAAGCATACCTTACGATTATTTGAGAACATAGCCCAGCAGACAAATCATTACAAACAGTAACCAGCCAAGTAGAAGAGTTACACAAGTCAGAAATATAGATACAATTAATCCCTTATCTTTGATGATCTTCATATGGTTGCACTCAGAAGACATTCATTTACTCAATAAATGTTCCTTTTGTTCGATAGTCTCTTTATATCCAAAAACCTCTTTTGTTTGCACGTTTTCTTCAGTAATCCACAGGCTCAAACACAGTCAAAACAGGCAGACAAAAAAATCCCAATTGTATCTGTAAAGTTCATAGAAACATGTCAAACGACGTTTGTATTCAAGCCTCAGGTTGTTTTTAGCTTAAATTATCTATAATATTTCAACCGGACAATAACGTTGTCAATATGAAAGGTAAACAAGAAAGGCACTCTCTCTGGTCGCACGCATGAAAAAGCTCTGTGACACGTCAGGGTCCACTCATTCAGACTGGTCTTACTCCCTCATTTATCAGAATACAAGCCTGAAACAATTTCTAAAGACTGTTGACATATAGTGGAAGGCATAGGAACTGCAATTTGAGTCCTAAGTCAATGGATACTGTAATGGCATTGACTAGAAAACCCCCCCAAAAACCTACTTCCTGAATGGATTTTCTCAGGTTTTCGCCAGCCAAAACAGTTATGTTATACACAGAAACTTTAGAGTGTTTTCAATCCAAATCTACCAGTTATATGCATATCATATATTCTGGGCCCGAGTAGCAGGCCATTTAATTTGGGCATGCTTTTCATCCAAAATTCAGAATGCTGCCCCCTACCCCCTTCCTTGTGTTTTTTGTATTTTTTTGTAATAAACAGTAATAAAAATCATTACTAGCCTGGTTCTGTATGGAATGCAGGCAGATTATGGGACAGGCCAGGTCATTATCAATATATATTTTTAAAATTGGTCCAACTAAATCACTAGTGGAAAAATGTGTGTAGATCCCTGCTTGCAACATACCTTTGCATAGCACAGCTCTTGACAAAACCAATAGGTTTTCATAGTCCGGAATAGGTGGGGGTGAATCGCTTGTCGGCTAGCACGGGACTTCCTTTTGGCTACACATTGAAATAGTTTGCCAAACAAGGGGTCTTGAGCGCACGGGACTTCCTTTTGGCTACACATTGAAATAATTTGCCAAACAAGGGGTCTTGAGCTCACGGAACAATCACATAATGATTGTGTTCATCCTCAGGGGTCTGGTAAGAACAGCCTTTGAATAAATTGGCCCCTAATGAAGCGTTGTGTTTCAATCTATTCAGTGTCCCTAACAGAACCTTCTAAAGTGGCCTAGGAGAGCTTTAAGAGTCCTTTCTGAAAGTATAATGGTACTACTGTGCAAGTGACTCAAAATAAATAAAAATATGTGAGGTCTGTCTGATACTTCTGGTTCAACTATTAAAGCTGTCCATGATGGACACTATTACCCATCCCTGGTAATACTAGGAAATTAAGAGCACTCATTATTCTGCTTGCCTTGGTAGACCAGTCTACAAATTCTACAATATTGCTTGTCTGCCTTACTGTCACTCTCTGAGCATACCCGGAGGACTTATTTGGTTTTCTCCTCCATCCACTCATTTATATCTGTTTTAAGCCTTTTAAATAGAATTGCGTTTTGAAGGCTGGCTGTACTCCTCAGCTCCTGGGGAATTAATTGAAAGTGTTCTTCTACTCCTTCTCCTGCCTGCCTGCTGAATCCTGCATCTTCTTTTGGAGAATACAGTGTTGAGGAAGAAGGGAGATTGGGAGAGAGAATGAAAGCGAGATGCCAAGCCTTTCTGTGACAGTACAGACCTGTGACAGGAGTCCGGACACTTGCAGTATCTCATCTGCCACCTTGCAGTCCCATCAACAATGGTCCGCGTAGGGAATGTCACAATGCTGCGGTTTCATCGCCGTAGCCAAGCAAGACCCTTCTGGGATTTTCTGTGATGGCTGGCAGGTGGGTGATGATGTAAGCCCAGGCCCTATGATGTTATTCTGGTCTGTGGTTAACACTGGGAGTCATGACCTTTTTTCATTGTTGATTGACAATCTGCGGAACTGACTGCTCTCATTTTCTGTTCACCCTCCGTGTGTTCACCCTCCCGTGTGTTCACCCTTGAGCGTTTGACAGCGTTGGACTGTAGGCTATTTCTCTCCTAGATTACTTGTGTCTTTTTAAGAGTTTGTCAGACCGATTTTTCCTTTTTAGTGCACATCAGCACTGTGGCAATAAATATTGTCCTGCTCTCCCCCGTTAATACAGTTTCTCCATAATAAGCAGCTTTGTTCCTTAGGCTGATGTGATAAAGTGTTTTTGAGTTGGACACCCCGAAGATACTGAGAGAGCGATCAGGCAGCTGAATGAATCAATAAGATTGAGTGCCCTCTAGACAGAGAAGTAGCTTTGTTTACAGTTTAATTTGGGACTCTGGATTATTTTGGTAATGTCCCTGGCTAGGATGACTTTGATCGATAGAACAAAACTTTTTCGTGCTTGGCAAAATTGCAATTGTGCAAACAGTGTCTTTTCAGTCTACTCATTTGCATTCAAAAGTATGGGTTAACCAAATTCTAGTCCCCATGGCATTTACACACACTCACTGAACAATTACACAAGTGTCTGAAGGATAACATATGGCCTGCAAATGATAGCAGTAGGCTAGGCTATAGAGCAGGGCTATTCAACTGGTGGCCTGATGGCCAGAACTGGCCTGTTTTATTAATTTAGTATGGCCCTTTGATCCATTCTTAACATTTTACTAAAAGATCGGGGGAAAAAGTCCCTACCAAAATCTGACGTTCAGTGGCATAATGACAAGCACTATTGTGATTTGAGTGGGTTTAAGCAGTTTCTAGTGCCTCTGACCTGTTGATCATTTTTTTCTTCATGTGAATTTGGCTTTAGCGTTTGAATGGTTTCAGCTTCAAAATATTATGACCCCATTCCTGAAAGCTTCTCAGGAACACGAGTATGCCTTCTGTTTTACTCCGATGCTCACAAGAACTCGTTAGAAGGGAATGTGACATAAAAAGCACCTAATGATTGAGGGAAATTAATTCAAAGCATACATCCTTCAGACTGGAATTTGGCATTACCTGATTTGACATATTTTTGTAATATATTTAGATGCTTAGTTTTCCTTTTCAGTTATCAATTGTTTTGGCTGCACCTCAAAGTGCTTTATTGGTGCGTGCGTTGCTTTTATATACATTTCTTCTGAGGAATATTCGCATGTGGAAAATGTCAGACCCCTCTGCAATTCACCTTTTCCTTTTAAAATGTAATTTTTGTATTTTTTAAAAACACTTCTGTACCTTCTATGGAGTTTGTTCAGGTGCATTATTTACTGACTAGTCAACCCCATCAGCTAACAATTAGTGTGCATTTGTTAAACCAGGCCTAACAAACTATGCTAATAGGCCTGATGCTAGTTAGCTAACGTCATTGACGTAAAATTATCTTGTCAGTTTTGAATGGATTCCAATGAATGGGATATTTTGTATTGGGAAGTGTCACGTCACGATACTGCCATCTTGTTAAAAAAGGTGTAAACATCATGTGTACTCAGTGCTAATTGGAGGATCTTAGTTCTACAATGAGATGAGACACTTGAGGACGTCATGAGCCAATTAAGTACTGGAGTCGATGCTTGTACTTCACTTGACATAGTGATATAAAAGAGTACTTATAGTTACCCCAAGTGAAATTACACGGGCAATTCCACAGCAACAGAATTACACTTTGACTTTGATCTTTCACTTTAAAATGTATGCCAAACAAAAACCGAAGATTTCAAAGTTTAGCAAACTATACAACTCTATGCACAGCGACTGCATTTAATTTAAACATAACGTACAAAAACACATTTACTGGAAGAACTGTGCAGATGTAAAAGTTTGATAACAGAATTAAGTTTTCTTTATGCAACCACATTTTCCAAAAACTCGCTTAATCTCTCTAGGGTACGTGGGACGGTAGCGTCCCTCCTGGCCAACATTCAGTGAAATTGCAGAGCACGAAATTCAAACTACAGCATTGTAAATATTTAACATACTTGAAAATACACATGCAATATGTCAAATTAAAGCGTGACTTCTTGTTAATCCAGCCACGGTGTCCGATTTAAAAAAAGCTTTACGTTGAAAGCAAACCATGCGAATATCTGAGGACAGCACCCCACGATGCAAACACAGACAATCATATTTCAACACGCCAGGCACAACACAAAACTCAGAAATAACGATATAATTCATGCCTTACCTTTGAATATCTTCTTTTGTTGGCACTCCAATATGTCCCATAAACATCGCAAATGGTCATTTTCGATTAATTCCTGTCGTTAAATGTCCATTTATTTGGCACGTTTGATCCAGAAAAACACCGGTTCCAACTCACGCAACATGACTACAAAATACCTAATAAGTTACCTGTAATCTTTGTCCAAACATTTCAAACAACTTTCCTAATAAAACTTTAGTTATTTTTTTACGTAAATAATCTATAAGATTTAAGACTGGATAAACTGTGTTAAATCCAGGTTGGAAAACAAAGTCTAGTGAGCTTTCAGGTCATGCGCCTCTATCAAACAGTACACTTCACTCTACCCTCCTTCTGAACAGGGCTACTTCTTCATTACGCAAAGGAAAAACCTCAACCAATTTCTAAAGACTGTTGACATCCGGTAGAAGCTATAGGAACTGCAAGCATGTTAATATTAAAATGGGCTTTGCCATAGAAACCTAATGGAAAACAGATTGACCTCATCAACTATTTCCCTGGATGGATTGTGCTTGGGGTTTCGCCTGCCAAATAAGTTATGTTATACTCAGACATCATTCAAACAGTTCTAGAAACTTCAGAGTGTTTCCTATCAAATACTACCAATTATATGCATATCCTAGCTTCTAGGCATGAGTAGCAGGCAGTTTACTTTGGGCACCTCAGTCATCCAAACTTCCGAATACTGCCCCCTACCCCGAAGAAGTTAAATATCTGCTTCAAATATATCTGCAGAAAGAATTGGGTGTTAGCTATGACAATTACACCTCAAGTTTAAAAATAAAATATTTGGGCTGTTGTACTACAGTATGTGAAATGGATTTACATTCGGTAACGGAATTACATCATGGGTCTCTGATCTGTACTATACAGAAATGCATAATTATAGATAGGATATCACAATGAAAGAGAGAATGAGAGTGATATTCATGAATACAAAGGTAGAAGTGTACAATATCCTTATTTAGCATATTTGGATATTATTCTACACACTGGCTATTATTGTAATGATCTCTGTCCCCAAACAAGACAACATTTGGTTGATCCAGACCAAATCTGAAACAATCATAAGAAATATTTTTGACAGTAGGTATAGTAAAATACAGTGCATTATACTGTACTCTTGCGTGCTCTACAGTACTGAACTCTACTGTACTCTACTTTTCTTTACTTCACTGTACTGCACTGTACTGCTCTGTTCTCTAATGTGCTGTCCAAACTTGTGAAACATAGACGTCTATGATTGGTTTAGATTTGGTCCAGCCAGGGCGGACTGACCAAATTTCAGTGTCAATGGCTGTCCGGTGTCGGTCGGTGCTCAGTAGGTGAGGATGCTTGTTATAGTAAATGTAAAGATGGTACTGATTACGAGTTTTAATCACTTAATAAATCCTAATCTTGATATCAGAAAAAACACTAACTAGGCCTAATTGGTAAGTCTACCTTAACTTACTGTGAACTTTCCTTATCCTCCCTCATGAGGGAGAGAAAATATCTTAAAGATGCAGTATGTGTGTTTTGGTAACAGAATTATAAGTCAATGCTTTTAAATTTACAGAAGGCAATAATTTCTCAAAATATAAATATAAGTGTTGATATTAGTTGGTAGGGGTCTTAAACATTATTGTGTTTTGATGTATTTCTAATACCTTTTTAAGACTTTTTCTGGTAGATGTTTTCTAAGTTCCCTATTTCTATCTCTTTGAGCAGAAATCAAAGCCTTTTCTTATTTAAAAAATACAGACTTTTGGCTTTAATTTGACCCGAAATTTGACATGCTCCTATGAACTTCTTGTCGGTGCTCATGCAACGTTTTAGTTAGAAATGCCCGTATAGAAACTGTCGATCCTTTCCAAAATGAGAAAACGTGAAATTAACATATCCCGATAATTTGACTAACTTTCACAGCTTTCACCTTGTAATCAGGGCTGTAATGTATAGCTTAACATTTTGCTGTGTGACCAGTACTATTATTTTGGAAGCACGTGTACATCGTTTACAAATCATAACCAATCATAATGTGACAAATGTTTTTTTTTAAATATCTAATTAAACCAGGCACGACCGATCCCTTTTTGTGTAAACTTTCCCTCGGTACTGTGAAACGTTCCCCCTTCCTGTCAGCTATATGGCATTAGCTAGCGAGCTAGCTAGAATGACAACGAAACACAGTGGAATTTTAAGCTTTCTTTAACAACAAAAAACTAAAATGATCAACCTGAGGAATATGAGGACAATGTCAGAGATGCTGCTACCGATCCACCTTCTCAGAAAAAGAAAGGGTTATTTCGAGAGGGGTTACTTTGCAAATTGAAGTGGCTAAGGAGTAGAGGTCTTCACAGATCGACCCAAACTCGATTACCCGCGACCTGACCAGGTATCCGAATGGGTTGGATCCAAAATTCTGTAGTTGACCCTCAGATCCCTGATCAGATCACACTCGGTGGCCATGGACCTTGGATCTGTCTGAAAGTATGTGAAATACCGATCGGATCAAAAATTATAGCATATTTGGAGAAAATATCCTGATGAATATAAATATCCCCTATTAGTCACATTTGCCTACGAATGACAGTTGGTTCAGTCAATAGCATACATCTTTCTGTCTGGGTTGAGCTCTCCTTATAGTGAGCTTGCAACATTGTTTCAACTCGTTTCTTGCGCCAATGAGCTCTGAACAGACACCGCTGCACTTTGCACAAGGGAGAAGTGTTCAGGTAGCCTAATTTATGAGATATGGGATCAGCAATGTGTGGTGGTTACTTAGGCCTATTGAAAAGTAGTCTTGGAAAGATTTTCAAATACAGTGAGGAACTATTGTAATTCGCAAAGGATGTAAAACACTCTTGACTTTTTGTGTGAGGTGACGAAGAAAATAGAGAGAGTTGGTGGGTTAAGACAATCAGAAATGGGCTTACTATCAGACATCCCAAATTGGAAACTTGTATAGGCCTACATTTATGCACAGGCCAGGTACTATGTG
The DNA here is from genome assembly GCF_023373465.1 of Oncorhynchus keta. Taxonomy (NCBI): domain Eukaryota; kingdom Metazoa; phylum Chordata; class Actinopteri; order Salmoniformes; family Salmonidae; genus Oncorhynchus; species Oncorhynchus keta. Next base: position 9,279,371 of record NC_068437.1, read on the forward strand.
TCCTCTAGCCAACTATAAAAAAATCAGAGGCAAACTATTCACACCATGAATGTGCATGAATTCGCGGGAGAGAGGGCTCATTCTGGAGAGAGACGTGCCTACTGGTGCCACACAATTCCCTTCTTCTTGTGTCAACATTTTTAATTAGGGATGTCTTTTAGGATAATACTAAGTTGCAGGGTAGACCACAACTCAATTATTTTAGCTAGGCCTACATCAGGAAATGCATGTGAAACGTTAACATTTACTACCATCCCGACAAGTTAAAACAATTGTACTTTTAGCAATACAGCTGCATTATTTAAAAAAATATATTTCGGATGCATTTGGGTCCAATACAGACACGACCTAATTTGGATCTGATTCTCCCTCGTCTCAAGACATATTTTGGGTCAGAATCAAGTCCACCTGGGATCTGAATCAGATTGGGTATTGATTTTCAAAAATATTCCCAGGTCCTGTCTGTGTTGGCTGGAATGTCACGGATCTCAATTTCAGAACCAGAGAAGACAAAACTAGGAACACAATGTTCTGTGAGAACTGTTGAAAGTGTAGTAATGGCAGCAGGGAAGACTTATTTTGCTTCTGGCTGAAGCCACCTAAAGCACGAGTCGTTTCTAAAACATAATTTAAGCCAAAAGCACAAGTGCCAGGACAAATGAATCGGGGCTGGAGCAACACCACTAGTGTACTACCAGACGCATTTGACAGGCAACTGGTGCCAGCCCAAGCCGGTCAACAGGCTGAGCTAACTGAGCTAGAGGTAATGAAATTTAACACCACTTATTGCATTGCCAAAAAGGAGATGTTTCTTACCAAATTCAGACACATGTTACTCACCCACCCAGAAAAAGAATGGATTACAAATGAACCCGACATATGGAAACGAGGTGTCCTGCACAAAAATGTTTGCGCATTCCCACTGATAAATGTACTGGAATGCGAGGGAATACATTTCACCTTTCAAATGGTACCAGAAAGATGGTTGGAGGTACACACTTCAGAGAATGTTGACTTGAATGGGAATATCTGTTTTAAATTGTACTGTCAATCCTCTATAGGAAACCTATTGAAATCATGTTTTCCTCTAGGACTTTGTGCTTAGCTCTATTCCTTTTCTTTTTATCCTACAAAACACCCTAGTTCCTTGCCCATGACAAGCATACCCATAACATGATGCTGCCACCATCATGCTTGAAAATATGAAGAGTGGTACTCAGTGATGTGTTGGATTTGGCCCTAACATAATGCTTTCTATTCAGGATAAAAAAAAGTATTTCTTTGCCACATTTTTTTGCAGTATTAATTTAGTGCCTTAATTGCAAACAGGATGATTGTTTTGGAATATTTTTATTCTGTACAGACTTCCTCCGTTTAACTCTGCCATTTAGGTTAGTATTGTGGAGTAACTACAATGTTGTTGTTGATCCATTCTCAGTTTTCCTATCACAGCCATTTAACTATGTAACTGGTTTAAAATCACCATTGGCCTCATGGTGAAAACCACGAGTGGTTTCCTTCCTCTCCGTCAACTGAATTAGGAAGGACGCCTGTATCTTTGTAGTGACTGGGTGTATTGATACACCATTCCAAGAGTAATTAATAACCATGCTCAATGGGATATTCACTGTTTGCTTTTATTTTTACACATCTTACCAATATGTGCCCTTTGCAGTGGTCTGAAGGGATGGGTCCAGTATATGAATTCTATTTCTATTATTGAAATTAATAGAAATAGAATTCTAGAGCATGTTATGCCTCAACCGATGGCTGTCACAACACAACCTTGATGTGAAATGAAAAGAATTGGAGTTCACATGTTTATAATTGACGTTAAAGTTTTAAAAATATATACTTTGGCCGTTTTAATACATTCAAAGATGAAGTAGTTTGACAACAATGATTGTAAGCTTTTAAATGACATCCAACTCAACAGTTTATCTTTTCCAGTGATGAAGACATGGATCTCTCATGGTATAGTGGGGTATACAAAATGAGTTAACTTTATCTCCAAAACTATACTTTGACCACTTTTTCCATGGGCAAACATGTATGGAAAGTTTCTTTAAATCGTAAGGGATGCTGTCAAAAAGTGATTGAATTCAAATGGATTTACCCTATAGGGGAAAAACACTGCTTCTTAATAGAATTGCTGAATGAGATTGAAAATAGCTCCGGCAGTGTGAAGCGAAGTAGCCTAAGCATGATCAACTTTGCCTTCTGTTTATAGTTTGCAATGTAATTTGAAACTTTTCCATCTTTCAAACAGGAAACCTTATTTTGACATCAATAAGCCTAGGCTAATAACATATTCTATCAATGCAGAGAAGCACCTGTGTCAACTGTCTTTATTTACCTTCCTGATGATATAGGCTATTCTATCATGATAATACGATGTCATCATAAGGTGCTTTTCTCTCCATTACTAATTGCACACAGCTGTCTTGGAGATCTCTAGCAGCAAACACACTTTGAATGACTAACCAGGCAGACAAAAAGGCAAGTGTAATGGCGCCACACTGCGCTCCTTTCCCCATTGATCTGCCTCCGTTGTTCTCTACAGACCGGGATCTTCTCATGATTTACACCTTTACACTTAGCAGGGGGGATTGTTTTGTGAAATGCATATTTATCTCAAAAGGTGTCGATTTCAGAAGGTCGTCAATGGAGGGGAAAAAAGATGACAGTGTTTATTTAGGGATAGCTTTTGTCAGTATCGTTTGTCTTACTAATGGCTTAATCAGGCTGTTATGATGACCTGTAATGACTCAGATTGTGTTAGAATTATCCCACAAGGCCTTTCAATCTCTTTGCATGTCACCCCTTTTCTGCCCTAAATTGCGTTTTTTGAATGTGCGAGTGATTTGGTTTAACTATGATCCCTTATTGATGTCAATTGTTAAATCCACTTCAATCAGTGTAAGTGAAGGGGAGACAGGTAAAAAAATCATTTTTAAGCCTCGAGACAATTGATACATGCGCTGTGTTTGAATACCCATACTAACCGCACGAACCATACTATTTGTGACATAAATTGAGTATGTAGAATGCTTATTAGTCATAGTATGGATATAGTTACTATGCCAAAAGTTCCCGGATGTCATACTACATTCGCCAAAATACAATGTATACAAGCAATGGACACTATTTCCATGATTTTAGGCCCATAATGCAATTCTTCATAAAATGTGCGTGGCTTCACGTTTTCAGATTTGAAGAAAAAGGCAGAAAATATGCAGCCGAAGTCCGAGAGTGGATACAAATTTGTCCATGTGGAAGCTATAGGGAAAGGAATCTAGTTGATATCCCTTTAAATGGAGAGAAGGCATGCAATGGAACAGAGAGCTTTCAAAATAGAAGGCACTTCCTAGTTGGATTTTCCTCAGGTTTTCACCTGCAATATCAGTTATGTTATACTCACAGACAATATTCTGACAGTTTTGGAAACTTTAGAGTGTTTTCTATCCTAGTCTGACAATATATGCATATTCTAGCTTCTGGGCCTGAGAAATAGGCAGTTTTAATTTGGGTACGTTTTTCATCCAAACATCAAAATACTGCCCCCGACACTCAACAGGTTAATGCAAACGCTGTGCCAGATTTAAAAAAAGCTTTACCGAAAAAGCACACCATGCAATAATCTTGAGTACAGCGCTCAGACAACAAAACAAGCCATACAGATATCTGCCATGTTGTGGATTCAACAAGTCAGAAATAGCATTATAAATATTCACTTACCTTTGATGATCTTCATCAGAATGCACTCCCAGGAATCCCAGTTCCATAATAAATGTTTGATTTGTTCGATAAAGTCCATTTATGTCCAAATACCTCCTTTTTGTTCACACGTTTAGTACACAATCCAAACTCACGACGCATGGGCAAGTCCAGAAGGTCCAGAAAGTTCAGAAGAAACGTCATATTACAGTTCATAGAAACATGTCAAACAAAGTATAGAATCAATCTTTAGGATGTTATCGTAAATCTTCAATAATGTTCCAACCGGAGAATTAATTTGTTTGTAGAAATGCAAGGGAACAGAGCTATGCCACTCTGGCAGACCTCTGACTCATTCAGCTCTCATTCCCCCCTCCTTCACAGTAGAAGCACCAAGCAAGGTTCTAAAGACTGTTGACATCTAGTGGAAGCCTTAGGAAGTCCAATATGACCCCATAGACACTGTATATTCGATGGGCAATGACTTGAAAAATTACAAACCTCAGATTTCCCACTACCTGGCTGGATTGCTTTCTCAGGTTTCTGCCTGCCATATGTGCCATTGCACAACGTGCCATTGCAACACAGGCGTGATGGTTGCTGATAATGGGCCTCTGTACGCCTATGTAGATATTCCATTAAAAATCAGCCTTTTCCAACTACAACAGTCATTTACAACATTAACAATGTCTACACTGTATTTCTGATCAATTTGATGTTATTTTACTTGACAATAAAATTGCTTTTCTTTCAAAAACAAGGACATTTTAAGTGACTTTTGAACGGTAGTGTATGTTTTTTTTGTGGGCTTTGGGTTGAGAAAGAAAATGCTCCCAAATGCTCTGTGTGACAACAGATGCCAAAATCTACTAGCATTTGGCTGGTGGCTCGAATTAATTTCCCTATCCTACTTTCAGGTATTTTGTCTGTATAATTTAGTGCGAGTCATCAGACTAGTTGTTGTGGCCAAGGAGCTTTCACTCAAATGGAACCAGATTTCAGCTGCTTTGCAGTGTTGATGTCCTTTCTCCCAGATATGTGCAAGCATCCCCTGGACTGGACACAATCTGGCAAGCACATATTTTTGAGAAGATCATTACTTTTGCAATAAAAAGGCCATGAACATTCCATGTCCTGGTCCAAAAGGGCAGGAAATAAATAGGCTGCCAGGGTAGATTCCTTTGTTCATATCATAACATAACCTGAACCAAAGTCACTCAAAGGATCTCATAAGCATAGGACGAGGTCATGTTTTTACCCAAGCCTTAATTTGTTTGTGTGTGTTAAGTTTTTCCTACTTGTGGGCTAGCACTTGAAGTTAAGTTTCTGTTTTTTTTAAAAGCGCTTCCTCACTGCTTTAGCACATGGTCACAGTCACACGGGTTCACGTGAATTCTTAAGAGATGGGTGGGTCAAAGGGCTCTACAGACATCATGCCGTCGATCGACGTGGGTGCATGGGCGGAATCAGTGACGACATTTGAACTTTTGGATCCTGTATTGCACACCTTTTTGTTTGCAAATACTAGCTAGCTAGCTACATGTCTGGCTAGTATGGTGTTCTATGCTTTTCAATGCTACTTTTTAAGGATTTAACTAGCTGCAGAAGCAAACATGTCTCTGCGAATTGGAAGACTTTGAACTGCTCTTAGTACTCAGGAAGAGAAATAAAAACAATGGCGTGTCCACTAAACATTACAAGAGGGATGAGCTTGCCAAAAAGGCTGGCTGGCTTCGACCCTATCGGTTTTTGGCCAGTGGCAGCACACACCAAAGTATCACTGCAAGTTATGAACAAGGGAACTCTACAGTTTGTGCCATTGTCACAGAAGTGTGCCAGGCTTGTCCTGAAGGAAGAATTCATTGTGTAACCCTTTGTAGCAAAATGGGCTGAAATTGCCAGAGTTTTGGTATCCTTGGAATTATCCGTTTTGTGCAGATACTGTTGATGGAAAACATAGTCAGATCTGATCTCCTTCAAACTCTTGCAGGGAGTACTACAATTACACAGGCCTTTTCTCAATGGGCCTGGTGGCAGTTTGCGATGCAAAGTAAGAGCTTCACTATGATCGATGTGGGCGCATATGGTTAGGAGGAAGATGCGGAACATCTTTTCGTGCAGCAAGTTCAGCTACCAAGGCTGGAGTGCTGGCCGGGGACCAAAACACAGAGCCCATATAAGGAGTACCATAATGACACTCTTCATCCTTGTGGTGTTTTAGTTTGATATTTTTTATTTTACATTTCACAGCTAATCTACATGTCCATGTACAATCTTGTGTTGTGTAGTGGCCTTTCAACATTTCAATGAGGACCTTCCTGCAATGGTACATGGGTGAGAATAACTGTCTCGTTGTAGGCAATAAGGGCATACCCCCAAGACGACAATCTCATGTACAAAGCAGTGCAAGTTTACTGAGTGACTGTTTTACGAACAGTAATATTTTCTGCCACAAGTACAAATAACCAGACAGAAATTTGCAGACCTTTTGCGAGAACCCCCAAGTAAATTACTCACCACCCTAACATGTGAATAAGAACAAAAGCAAAGAAAGAAAACAACATATTTTCCAACATCTGAGCGACACCAGTTATTTGGGGTGAGACGGAGGGCTCTGAGACAGATGATGGGTCCTTGGGGCTCATTATGGTGTCTGGGCTGTCCACAATGCCATCGCCCTCAAATACCTGAAGTGAAGTATTTCAACTTGTTTTTAACTTGAAATTAGTATTCAAGATGAACTGGTATCTATGTTGAGTAATCACAGATCACAATTCTACACTAAAGAGGGGAAGGGGATATGCCTGTAATTTGTCTGTATTCTCAAATGAACATGGCCTTTTTCTAAAGTTGTAGTAACTCCAATTTGTTTTGCTTGATTCAAACCCATTTTGCAGCTTATCATAATGGCCTCTGCAAAGACCCTTCAAAATATTGACGCTCACAGAGCAGAACAGGGATCTTGAACGGTCTCATCGACACTGAAATAGTTGCATGTTGCGTTTTATATTTTTGTTCAAAGATATTTGAGTTACAGTTCATATAAGGAAATCAGTCAATTTAAATTAATTCATTAGGCCCTAATCTATACATTTCACATGACTGGGAATACATATATGCATCTGTTGTTCACATATGCCCCAAAAAAAGTAGGGGTGTGGATTAGAAACCCACCATTTGTCTCATTCGGCGAGACCCATCTCCTTCACCTAGTTGATCAGGCTGTTGATTGTGTCTTGTGGAATGTTGTCCCACTCCTCTTCAATAGCTGTGCGAATTGACGGGATATTGGTGGGAACTGGACCACGCTGTCGTACCCGTCTATCCAGAGCATCCCAAACATGCTCAATGGGTGACATGTCTGGTGAGGAAGAAAGCCATTGAAGAAGTGGGACATTTTCAGCTTCCAGGAATTGTGTACAGATCCTTGTGAATTGGGGCTGTGCATTTTCATGCTGAAACATGAGGTGGCGGATGAATGGCATGACAATGGGCCTCAGGATCTCATCATGGTATCTCTGTGCATTCAAATTGCCATTGATAAAATGCAATTGTGTTTGGTCTGTAGCTTATGCCTGCCCATACCGTAACCCCATCCCCACCATGGGGCACTCTGTTCACAACAGTGACATCCGCAAACCGCTCGCCCACACAATGCCATACACGCTGTCTGGCATCTGCCCGGTACAGTTGAAACCCGGATTAATCCGCGAAGAGCACACTTCTCCAGCGTGCCAGTGGGCATTGAAGGTGAGTATTTGCCCACTGAAGTCGGTTTCGACGCCAAACTGCAGTCTAGACACTGGTGAGGACAACGAGCAACCAGATGTGCAAACCCACAGTTTCATCAGCTGTCCAGGTTGCTGGTCTCAGGCGATCCCGCAGGTGAAGAAGCCGGATCTGGAAGTCATGTGCTGGGGTGGTAACACACGGTCATGCTGTTTTTGAGGCTGGTTGGACATACTGCCAAATTCTCTAAAACGATGTTAAATTCTCTGGCAACAGCTCTCGTGGAATTTCCTGTAGTTAGCATGCCAATTGCACGCTCCCTCAACTTGAGACGTGGCCTTGTGGGGTGTGACAAAATTGCACATTTTAGTGATTTTTATTGTCCCCATCACAAAGTGTACCACTTGTAACCAACACTTTACTTTGCGTTTTATATTTAATAAACCCTGGCTACTGATGAATAGCAAGTTAGAGTAAATTCCAACATTTCTACTCCATACTAGTCACTTGTTTGCATTTCTTTGGAAGCCCACTTGTCCCTCAACAGCCTTGCCAAGCAGCTTAGAAAGCTTTCAGCACTGACCTTTTTTCTGTTGCATTTTGTGAAAGCAGCTCATGCTGGGATAATGTGGTGTTGGGAAGGCCGAGACCGCTGTGATTTTTTTCAACTACTCTGGGGAGACGTGAAAGACCAGGAGGCCTTTGAACAGGACTGCCTCTTGCACTGAGGCCTAATGCACCCTGTGCTGTGTGCCCCTGGTTGACATGTGTGGCTAATGTCAAGAGTTACTCCTGTTATTGGATCCATTCTTCTCTTGACATGGCAATCTTGACTGGCAGCCTACCAGTCTTGACTGTGTATGTGGACAATTTTATTGGAATTTCTGAATCTAAAATCATTTTGCACCTTAACCCATTCATGTCTCTAACGGAAATGTATAATTTTCTTTAGTACACTTGTTCTTTGAGCTTACTGATGGACAAATGTGAAGATAATGTTTTAATCGTCCAAAGCGTTTGTCTACAATGTGAGTTTTTGATATTGTACTATCTGTGTCTTTGGACACTGGTCTACTGTGTTTTTTATTTTCTATTTTTTATTTACATATCATGAATCAAGTCCTGTAAATACATGTTCAAACGATCAGATCTTAATACATTTTGTTTATAGATTGTCCAGAACAATATATACAGTGCTTTCATTAGTAAGTATTCAGACCCATTGATCTTTTCCACATTTTGTTACATTACAGCCGTATTCTAAAATGGATTCAATCATTTCAAAATATCTTCAGCAATCTGCAGACAATAACCCATAATGATGAAGTGAAAATAGATTTTTAGACATTTTAGCAAATTTATAACAAATAAAAAACAGAAATACCTTATTTACATAAGTATTCAGACCCATTGCTATGAGACTCGAAATTGAGCTCCGGTGCATCCTGTTTCCATAGATCATCCTTGATGTTTCTACAAATTGATTGGAGTCCACGTGGTGAATTAAATTGAGTGGCCATGATTTGGAAAGGCACACAAATGTCTATGTAAGGCCCCACAGTTGACAATGCATGTCCGAGCAAAGATTTGTGTCGAGGCACAGGATTGTGTCAAGGCACAGATCTGGGGAAGGGACCCAAAAAATGTCTGCAGCATTCAAGGTCCCCAACAACACAGTGGCCTACATCATTCTTAAATGGAAGAAGTTTGGAACCATCAAGACACTTCCTAGAGCTGGCCGCCCTGACAAACTGAGCAAATGGGGGAGAAGGCCCTTGGTTAGGGAGATGACCAAGAACCCGATGGTCACTCTGACAAAGCGCCAGTGTTTCACTGTGGAGATAGGAGAACCTTCCAGAAGGACAGCCATCTCTGCAGCACCTCACCAATCAGGCTTTTATGGTAGTGGCCAGGCGGAAGCCACTCCTCAGTAAAAGGCACATGACAGCCCGCTTGGAGTTTGTCTTAAGACTATCAAACCATGAGAAACCAGATTCTATGGTCTGATGAAACCAAGACTGAACTCTTTGCACTGAATTCCAAACTTCACGTCTGGAGGAACACTAGCGCCATCCCTACGGTGAAGCATGGTGATGGCAGCATCATGCTGAGGGGATGTTTTTCAGCGGCAGGGACTGGGAGACGAGTCAGGATTGAGGGAAAGATGAACAGACTAAAGTAAAATGAGATCATTGATGAAAACCTTCTCCAGAGCGCTCAGGACCTAAGGTTCTCCTTCCAACAGAACAATGACCCTAAGCACACAGCAAAGACAACGCAGGAATGGCTTTGGGACAAGTCTCTGAATGTCCTTGAGTGGGCCAGCCATAGCCTGGACTTGAACACGATCCAACATATCTGGAGAGACTTGAAAATAGCTGTGCAGCAACGCTCCCCATCCAACCTGACAGAGCTTGATCTGCAGAGAACAATGGGAGAAACTCCCAAAAAATACAGGTGCACCAAGTTTAGTAGAGTCGTACCCAAGAACACTCCAAGCTGTTTTTGCTTTGTCATGATGGGGTATTGTGTGTAGATTGAGGAGGGGAAAAAACAATTGAATCCATTTTAGAACAATGCTGTAATGCAACAAAGTGGAAAACGTGAACGTGTCTCAAATACTTTCCAAATGCACTGTGTATTTACATGTCTTGATTTGTGAAATGCGTAAGAAACGAACCCCATGTGTCCATAGACTAAATATCGTACAATACAGCAATTGCTGTTGTTCAAACGATTATGAGTTGCATCATATATTTGAACAGGTCAAATAACAATACTTTATGCTTAAACAATGTAATTCTGAAAAGTATTTCAAAATACATATGTCGTGTCTTCACTATCATTTAATTGAAGACTTTTATAGTTTTTTAATCAAAGAGTCTCTGTAATTAGGATTACGTGATCAACTGCTTAATCATGTAACTGTAAGTAACTAGGAAAAATATTCAGATTACAAAGTTATCCTTTCCTAAAATAACTTTTCAGATATTTTATCTGATCAATTAGTCTTCGAATTAATGAATTATTTACTTTACCTCACAAGAGTCTCATTCCAAACGTCGTAAATGGCTGGTTATCTGCACGAACACAGTCTTCACTAGGAGTCATCCATACATCAATTGTCTTAAATAATTTATTTATTACTTACTAGGTAATTCACAGGAATGCATAAACAAACAAGGTAAATGTGGTTACAAGAAATGATAGGAGAATGTGCCCAAGTGGGTTAAACCGGCATGGCGGCTTGTTAGACAAAAGGGGAAGTGGGGGTCGACTAAGAAGTCACTACAGAGTGATAATTATAACAATTGAAATGATAATCCTTTGCACATGAACGATCATTCATTCGGGAACAATTGCCATCAATCAATATATTTACGCTCAGTGTGTCGTCTTGATCGCTGGTGAAAAGTTTGTTTCTGTTGGAGAGTTTCGTCCTCTCTCTCTGTCTTGGTTAGAGGGGTTCGTTCAGAGTGACATTCATTCATTTGTCATAGAATGGATGTTTCGGCAGTTGTATCGTTCTTCGCGTTCAATGATACCGAATTCCTAGCTGCAGACTAGTAATTCATATCAAAGACTTGTTCTTATTCTGTCGGTATCGATAGTCTTAAGAGTTTAACCACGTGGTATGGTTAAAAGATTTAGCAATGGTCTACAACCTTTGTCCTCTCCTAATGGAGAAAACATGGTCTGGTGATAATTTCCCAATGTTGGGTTTTATTCGGAATTGCAGAAAAGGGGCTGTCCCAGGATGCCTGACCCTAACTGGGCTCAGGGGCGGTCCTCTGATTTAGTTCAAATCTAAAGGGAATTGTATTTTCCTTCATTAAACAGTCCAAACTCATATTACATAATTTTACAAACAGTATCATACTCACTCATTCATCTTATACAACAATTAGATGTAAACCTAATATCTGAGGCTATTATATAAACAGCGTTATAGTAATGTGGCCACACCATCTCCCATGAGCTTCCCCAAGTTGTAACAAACGGACCAGTTCGTAGCTGGATCCTTCGCCGATCTTTTATACTTTCTCCGGAACATGACATTTGTTCGTACTTCAAGTTCTGTGAGGTGGAAGAAATACCTTTGTGCTCTATGAAAATTTACTCTGCCTCTTATACTATGTGGCCATGTGGCAGGGTCTTCTCAGGAATTTACAAATTTTCTCTCTGACCACAGCAGCCTAGTTGAAAGAGGCAAGGGGGAGGGAGGGGGATGGGGCTTGCGATACCCAAAGAGGGCATGACACATATGTTGAAGTCATTTTAATAAAAATAATTATCCAGATTTTCTCGTCATTATCTATCATACTTCCAGTGTCAATGGTAAATTTCAATGTGGCCTGTGTAGACACTTGTACTAATTATTTTAACACCAAATTTCATACATTTCCACCAAACCGAATGTGTTCAGTGGCACATTTTGATATCTGAAAGGGTTACTGATATTCCATTGAGAGTTTCTTTGATGCTTTTGGTTCAGGTTTTGTACATGATTGCCAAGCTATCATTTCAGATGAACTTGTTAGCCTATTTGATGCTTAAATATTAGCAACCTGGCATGCAAAGTAATCCGATTTATCACATTATTGTTATTGGGTGAAACGATGAGGATTGCCAATGCATTAGGCCCAAAATTATGTGAATGATGTGAAGTTAAACAATCAGACATTGCTTTCAAATTATCTTACTGAATCTGTTCAAGTTGCTTAGCTATTTACTGCTTAGCCGACATTTCACAGTTGTTATAAAATAATGCTCAATTTCAAATGCAGCCTAATTAAATTCAAGTCTAAAACTTTTCACGTACGATTTGAAAAATGTTTTTGTACAAATGTTTAAGTTCTCACCCTACAAACTATCTTCTCTCATTGAGAGAAGAACATGTAAGGGAACTTGTTACGTGCACACTTATTTTATTGACCTGGCTGATGTTTGGGATGGTAGTAATGGGCAACCAATTATGGAGCATTGATTGTTTTAGTTTTCTGAAAACATTAACAAAGGATTTAGATAACTATGCTAAACAAAAAAATAAATGCAACATGCAACAATTTCAAAGATTCTGCTGAGTTACAGTTCATATAAGAAAATCAGTCAATATAAATAAATAAATTGGGCCCTAATCAATGGATTTCACATGACTGGGAATACAGATATGCATCTGTTGGTCACATATACATGTGTGGATCAGAAAACCAGTCGTTTGATGTGACCATCATTTGCCTCACGCAGCAATTCACATCTCCTTTGTATAAAGTTGATCAGGCTGTTGATTGTGGCCTGTGGAATGTTGTCCCACTCCTCTTCAATGGCTGTGTGAAGTTGCTGGATATTGGCGGGAACTGGAACACGCTGGCGTACCCGACGGTCCAGAGCATCCCAAACATGCTTAACGAGTGACATGTCTGGTGAGTATGCAGGCCATGGAAGAACTGGGAAATTTTCAGCTTCCAGGAAATGTGTACATATCCTTGCGACATGTCAATATTTATATATATATATATATTTATCATGGTGTAAGATGGGGTGATGAATGGCACGACAATGGGCCTCAGGGTCTCGTCATAGTATCTCTGTGCATTCAAATTGTCATCGATAAAATGTAATTGTTTTCATTGTCCATAGCTTATGCCTACCAATACCATTACCCCACCACCACCATGGGGCACTCTGTTCACATCGTTGACATCAGCAAACCGCTCGCCCACATGATGCCATACATGTGTTCTGTAGGTGTGAGGCTAGTTGGACGTGCTGGCAAATTCTCTAAAACAACTTTGGAGGTGGATTATGGTAGAGAAATTAACATTCCATTTTCTGGCAACAGCTCTGGTGGACATTCGTGCAGTCATTATGCCCATTGCGCGCTCCCTCAACTTGAGACATCTGTAGCATTGTGTTGTGTGACTAAACTCCACATTTAAGAGTGGCCTTTTATTGTCCCCATCACAAGGTGCACCTGTGTAATGTCCATGCTGTTTAATCAGCTTTTTGATATGCCACACCTGTCAGGTGGATGGATTATCTTGGCAAAGGAGAAATACTCAATCACAGGGATGTAAACAAAGGTGTGCACTGAATTTGAGAGAAATAAGCTTCTTGTTTGTATGGAACATTTGTAGGATCATTTATTTCAGCTCATGAAACATGGGACCAACTCTTTTTACACGTTACGTTTATATTCTTGTTCAGTGTGCACAAACACGGTAAACATGTAATTTAATACATCTGTAAAGTAAATGTACTTGTAATGTGTGGTCAACCTTATGACTCTGCGTTGACAATAGATGCGTTTTGAATGACTGGTTATTCACATAAGTCTCCACTTCCACCCTCTGTCAACAAAAAGTATATTACCCTCTTCATATGTCACTTCAGTTCCATTCCATCACCCTTGTCAAACAAAGTGGATGGTAGTAGCTAGTCAAGTAATATTTCCATGAATTGGTGGAATTCATGATCCTTAGCCAACAGTTGATTTTCTTGGAACCTGATGATGCTAGGTATGTAGCTTACTAGCTAATATAAATTTGTGTCCTAGCAACCTAGGTTCATACAACAGACCTCTACAAAACAGTTTAATTGTGTGTTTTTAATAGCAGAGTGTAGGTTTACTTAGCGATCTTAATATTGTTTCCAGAGTTTGATGGAGGAGAAAATATTTGGGTGCCTTTCAACTTTATTTCTGACATTTATTTTGACAGTTGGATACAATGTTTTGTTGATAGAGAATTATAGTTTTAACCGTTATACCTAATGTGTTTCTATTAGGCCATTTTTATTATTATTATTTTTTAAAACATTTTTTGTTGTTGTCAATGACTGTGGGATCAGATTTCTGTTGTACTTGGAGAATAACTGCATTCAGAGCTCATGCTCTCATGCCTCCAAACTGACTTTGTGGGCCTCTGTTGGACCAAAAGGGACGTTTTTAAGCAATGACGAGAAGTGTTTGGAATGGGTCGGTTCAGCAGGGAGGCTTGCTGGGTTAATGAGTGCCGTATGCTCTCAGACATGGGCCTGTATGTTCTCCTGTGCCATTTGGTCATGGAAAGACTGGCTTGGACGAAGCTGGGTATGCAGGCAGCTGGCTCTCATTTTCATGTCTTGCACGCCTGGAAACCACCCATTGTTACATGATCAGGCGTGTAAAGCATTATAGCGGGGATCGGGGTTGGAGAGCGTATGAATATCGCTGGTGGTAGATTAATATTCATGGTGTGTTTTTTTTTGGTTTGGGGAAAAGTGTACAAATTTAGATAAACTTCAATAAAGCCACCACCTGGAAGGCAACTTGACTTCAGGTTATTTTTGAGTGGGGAATTGCCATATAAATCATTGTGGTTGCAATTACAGTATACTAGCCAAGTCATAATCCAACGTGATTAGAACTGGGTGGTTTTTGTTGTCAGGGATGTCATTTCTTGGCCGTTTGGAATGTTTGACTTCACTGTTCAACGGGGTATTTGTGGACATTTCTTTCAGTTTATTCATTAAGGCTGGCAACTTCACCATTGTGACAACATCCTTGTCAGTTCATCCCTTGTCCTTGTCATCAGGCACTGGAAAATCATTGCACAGGACTAAGTTCACAGCATGATTTCAACACCTGCTGCTGGTTGACTTTAGCTTGCATCAATAACATGCAATCAAGACAAGGAGGCAGTTTTGTGCTGATTTTAAATGCCAGAAATTCCACAAGAAACCACTTCTGAACTTAACTCTCTCTCCTGGGTGTGACTTAAATGCTAAGCTTTCCCAGTGTGAGCCAGCCAAGAGGAGCTGTGCTCTATGCTGTTCCTACAGCAACAGCTGGTGTGCGGGGGATGGGCCCTAGTTATTAAAGGTGATTTATTGAATTACGGTCTTTTGGAAATCAGTGGCGGCCTAAACTGGTCCTTTAGGACCGAGGCATGCTGCACTTGACTTCATTTAAGTGTTTAATTGCTTAATAATGTTTGCAAGCAAAACAAAACCGGGCCTAGTGATTTAGAGAGCTGGGGTTAAAGTGAACTGAAGAGTGAGCTGCAGACCAGTAGATTTACAGTGGAGGAAGCCAGGCTAACAGGATCTATGGGAAGCCCGTCTCTCTGTCTGCCTCCTGCACTCCTAATCGTGTGTATCGGAGTGTAAAGCGCACCTCTCATGTTGACTGACTGTCTTAATTCCCCCCGACAACTGCCGCTTGTTCTTTATATAACCAATTACTGGAATCTCTCACTTAGGCCTAACTGACAGATCTTTGCTCTGGATCCGTTTGGCAAAATCACGTGTTTAGCAATAGGTCTGGCTGGACAGTCGTGGAGTGAATATGTTAGAGAAACGTAGACCCTAGCAGTGTTTTTCCTCAGCACCGGCCCTTGGCTTAACAGCCGGTGACAGACTTATTTTAAGCCGCCTACTTTTTCCACCTCAATTCGCTATTCAGAAAATGTTCAGTTCGCTAATCATCCCATGTTGAGTAAGTGGTAACTGTGTCAAAATACACTTAGCCGAATGATTGTTTTCTGGCACGTTCATTTATTTTATTTTGCGTGTCTCCTATAGCCAGCCACAGAGGTGTGACGCGGCGCTTAGGCTGTTTACTGTGCTTTGATTGACAGCCGAACAGCAAGTGTTTTGTAGAAGGTGTCAAATTGACTGTATTCCTTTGCAATTCATAAGTTATACAACATACTTATATGTCCATGGTATCGCACCGGGACAAGTATTTAAACCAAACATCCCGTTTGTATTTTCCTAGAATATGAAGTCCAAATCAGGACTTGCCAGACAGTGACGTGCGAGTGACTCGTCAGGGAGCCGTTCAGGCTTTTGGGCAATTATCTGCAGATAAATTATGAAATCATTCAATGAAGATTGTGAATCCACACTGCAGGAACAATAGATAGACAATTCTGCTCCAAATATGATAATAATTTTCAATTAATTTATGTAAAATCAGTAACATAGCTATAATATTTGACATTTTTTATTTATTTATTAAATACATAATTTGAAGAACAAACATTGTGGTAATTCATATTTTACTGTAAAACTGTAAATAAGACTTCAGAAGACTTAATGTTTACTGTTAAAGGTTTGATGTTCTCCACATATAGTCCTGATCATATAGGCCTAGACATTATCCAAAACACACTGAATTCATACATTTTCGATAACTTAAATTGTAAAATCATGTCATTCTACACAATACTAGGGATGGGCACGGTTATTTGAATATGCATATGGACGTTAATATTCAATTACTTAGGAGAATATTCATTTTTGAGAATGGGGGGGGGGGCTTTATCAGAACATTTTTGGTTACTGGTGCGCCCCATAAAGCTTACACACATTTCACAAGTGTAGCTTGCTGTTGTCGGTCAATCAAAGCAGCGCTAGAGGCTCGATGTTTAGCAAGTGAATTGAGAGATTTATAATGAATGCAATAAAACTGACTGAATTAATTCAGCTAAATGATGAGTGGAATACAATGATCAACAGTCAGGTAAACTGTTGTTTCATATCAATGGAGTTGTTGTAGACAAGGACACCTCAAACTAGCCTCATTTAGCCTTGCTACGTTAGCTAGCAAGCTGGCTAACTTAGCTACCTACTGCAGCTAGCTAGCTTCTTTACAATGATGTGAGGCAGTCAAGACCGGCAATGCCAGATGTTATGATAGACAAACCGGTGCGCCTGGCCCCTACTACCGTTCTAAGGCACTTCAATCTTCTGTCTTGCACATTCACCCACTGAATGGAACATGTACGCAACCCATGTCTCAATTGTCCCGAGGCTTAAAAATCCTTCTTGAACCTGTCTCCTTCACTTACACTGATTTGAAGTGGATTTAACAACTGGCATCAATACGAGATCATAGCCTTAACCCTAATCAGTCTATGTGATGGAAAGAGCAGGTGTTCCTAATGTTTTGGACACTTAGTGTATTTCGATTATCCGGATATCCCAAAAAATAGAATGATATAACATTTGAATAGTGAAATAATTTCAAATACCCATCCCTACACAATACCACAACAAATTTGACCAATCTAGGAGGTAAACTCGATAAAGTATTAAATGATTTCGCTGTGTATTTCGGATGGAATCAAGGCATTTGAATGTACCAGAGACACCCAAAATAGAGCTTGTTTGGCAAAATAAAATTGGAGCCCGGAAAGGCCTAGCTACTTTTTCTATTTGGCTGGCTACTCTATGTAGGGAAAGAAAAATACTTCCCTAGTCTTAAGTTTATGACTGAAGGTAAGTTGTTGAACATTGACCCCGGGTCTATTAATAACTGTTGTCTTAGGAGTGCATTGAACTCCCCAGCACATCCATGACACATCCTTCATAGCTGTCGTGCCTTGATTAACCTAGGTTGGTGTAGGGCAATTCCACGGTAACACAATGACGCTGAGATTTCACTTTAGAAGTATGCCAAACAAAAACCATTGATTGCAAAGTTAAACAAACCATTCAACTCTATGCATGTACTGTTTTAACAATTTTCCCTAAACACACCTTTAATCGAAGAACAGTGCAGTGTGCAGATGTAAAGTTTGGTAACAGAATGACAGTAAAATCTCCCTCAGTTTATATGACCATGTTTTCCCAAAACTCTGTTAAATGTCTACTCTGAATTAAGATTAAAAGATGTCTGCAGAAAGAATGGTTTGTCCGCTATTATATGACACGGTGAAGTGGATTAACACCCGGTAACAGAATGATAACAGAATGTCATAATGGGTCCCTGATCTGTACTATACAGAAATGCATAATTATAAATGTCATTCTCTTCATGGTGATATATCCTGAATATGTACACAAATGTAGAAAAATGTAATATCCTTCTTTGCATGTTTGGGTATTATTCTACCCACTGGCTATTTTTCTAATGCGCTCCGGCCCCAAACAAGACCGAATTGGGTTGGTCCAGACCGGACCAAATCTGTACCAATCATAGGCGTCTATGTTTCACAAGTTTGGAGATCACAGTACAGCACAGAGTACAGTACAGCACTGTAGAGTATAGTTCAGTACAGTCAATTATACTGTACTCTATTCTAGTGTGCTCTACTGTACTATTCTAAACTCTACTCTGTACATTATTGAACTGAACTAAACTCTACTTTCCTTTACTGTACTGTGCTGGTGCTCAGTGGGCTGGTTACAGTAAATGGAAAGGGAGGGGTGCTCATGGGTAGGTGTCCGTAAACCGGGAGAGTTGACATTTAACTGTAGAGAGATAAGAGAGACCGGGAGAGCGAGAGGAAGGGGTTGTCCAGACTCTTTTCACGCTCTTCCTTTCACCATCCACGGAACAGAAAGAGAAATAAAACAGAATGAGCTGAACATAACAGTATGCCAGTGGAAGGGAGGAAAGTAACAGGTGATCCAACTGGTTTGTGATAGTCCTATTTGTAGCCAATTCAGCTGCAGTCGTTCCGTTAAAAGATTTTTTGGTCATTGTGTTCCGATTTGGTAGCAGAATGACATGTTTTAATCACTTAATAAATCATAAACGAAATGTATCAGTAAACTCACTAACTTATTTATTGGTAGGTCTATATTTACTTGTTACTAATGTGAACTTACATTATCCTCCCTCATTTAGATACAGAAATGAGAACATATCTTAAAGATGAGTGTTTTCACAAGACCAGAATTTTGACTTAGATACCAGGTTTTGTATAAAAAAAACTATCATCACGATACTCGTTAGTAGTGAATTGATGTTAGTTTCAGCTGGAAGCTAGCAAGGAATTTAGCCAACAAAGCTGGAAGCTACAGGTATCTTCTTGCATTGTAAATTGTAGCCTGTATGGACATTGTTTCACAAACGGTAATTAACCGTTTCAATATATCTACATGTTTTGTCATATTATCAAGTGTGTTAACTCCTGTGCAGCATGAGTGGGGAGCTAAACATGATACAGCCCAGACTCGCAGCGCAGGCTAGCAGTGAGTATGTGGAGCAGGCATGGTGCGCTCCGTGGGACATTGACTGCGCTGGTAGACAGACTTGATCCGTGAGACATATTTGACAGAGGTACCGAAGGTAACACAACAGAGGAACTGGAGCACTCCACCAATCAGGCCTTTATGGTAGAATGGCCAGGCGGAAGCCACTCCTCAGTAAAAGGCACATGACAGCCCGCTTGCAGTTTGCCAAAAGGCACCTAAAGACTAGAGAAACAAGATTCTCTGGTCTGATGAAACCAAGATTGAAGTCTTTGTCCTGACTGCCAAGTGTCACATCTGGAGAAAACATGGCACCATCCCTACGGTGAAGCATGGTGGTGGCAGCATCATGCTGTGGGGATGTTTTTCAGTAGCAGGGACTGGGAGGCTAGTCAGGATCGAG